>NC_056726.1:1838188934-1838368934 GCF_019279795.1 Protopterus annectens | reverse complement strand
CCCTTCCTGATCATGTTAAAGCAAAATTATTGGATGCACCTTTATAGTAGGATGTATTATTTGGTGTCAAAGTAGAAGAGGTGCAGACGGTCAAGGACTTTTTTGCAGGTACAACCCCCTCGTTTCAGCAGAAATTGGCCAACAAAAAACTGGTCCTTTCCAGCTTCTGACAGATCACAGTGGGGCAAATACAGACGCCCAAGGGGCAGAGGTCAGTCACAAGGCCCTTACAAACCTCGCCAATGGGGTACTGCTACCCAGAAAGGAGGAGAAGACAGGCCCCAAGCTAGAAGAAGACAAACACAGTGACTCAATCCTCAAACTACCAAGCAAATCTCTCCTGGCAGCTCCCTTGGGAGGAAAATTAGCATTTTTTGCAGACAACTGGCACATCATCAAAAAAGACAAATGGGTACTAAACATTGTCTCTCAAGGATACAGATTCCACTTTCATACCTTACCAAGGATAAAAGGAATGCCAAACTTGCCACCAAATCAATGGGCAGAGGCGCAAAAACAAATTACAGCTCTCATGGACATGAGAGCTATTCAGCAGGTACCTACACAGGAGCAAGGACAAGGATTTTACTCAAGACTCTTTCTAGTCCCAAGAAAGGACAAAGCATGGAGGCCTATTCTGGATAATTCAATTCTGAACACCTATCTGCAAGTACCAAAATACAAGATGGTAACACTACAGCAGCTTCTTCCCATGCTGTGCAAGAATGCTTGGCTAGTAACGTTGGACCTCAAGGAGGCATACCTGCATGTCCTTATCAGACAAAATTGCAGAAGATACCTCCGCTTCATTGGAGGTTCAACGCATTATCAATTCTCTGCACTGCCCTTTGGCTTATCTACTGTGCCCAGGGTCTTCACAAAATGCCTGGCACTAGTAATTGCATACTGCAGACAAAGAAGAATTCAAATATACCCATACCTGGACGACTGCCTTATTCAAGCAGAAAGCAAGGACATTCTTTTAAAGCATCTGGCATTTGTCAAACACCTTCAACGTTGCCTAGGGTACACAGTAAATGAAAAGAAATCAAAACTAGTGCCCTCACAAAACATAATATTCCTGGGTGCCAGCTTGAATACAACGGCCCAGATGGCTTATCGCACACCAGACAAGCAACAACAGCTGACTCTATATTTCAAAATAATGGCAACAAAGACCCAACTCCCTGCAAGAAAAATTCTACAGGCCTTGGGATTCATGGCATCTTGCATACTACTAATACCATTTGCAAAACTGCATATGAGGAAATTACAATGGTACGTGAAAAGCGTATGGACTCAGCACAGCCACAGCTTGGAAACAATGATACCACTCATTCCCTGCCTTCAACAGGAGTTTCTATGGTGGGCACAGGCATGTCACCTCAACAAGGGTCAGCCTTTCACCTTACCCACAGCCAGGCAGACTATGACAACAGATGCATCGGACTATGCCTGGGGAGCACACATGGCAGGACAGTGCATTCAGGGCAAATGGACAGCAGATCAGAGGCATCTGCATATCAATCAAAAAGAAATGCTAGCAGTACAGAATGCCCTAACAGCTTTCAAGGACCTCTTACACCCAGGACAACTAATAATAAAGATGGACAATACCACAGTAATGTGGTACATAAACAAGCAAGAGGGCACACATTCCTACCCTCTATGCAGGCAAGCAATGACCTTGTGGAACACTGCACTGTCTTACCAGGTTCAATTACAAGCACAATTCCTGCCAGGAAAGAAAAACACATTGGCAGATGACCTAAGCAGAAACATCATGGATCCACATGAGTGGAAACTAGATCCACAAGTATTTGCAATGATAGCTCAAAAATGGGGACGCCCAGACATAGATCTGTTTGCAAGGCCCCAAAACTACTAACTTCAAAAATTTTGCACAAGGACATTCCATCCACAAGCTTGGAGAGTGGACGCCCTCTCATTCAGTTGGAAAACATTAACAGTGTATGCCTTTCCTCCACTGCCTCTTCTAGCAAAGGTACTGCTGAAAGTCAGATTAGAGAGGCCACAGATGATACTCATTGCACCAGACTGGCCACGCCAGCATTGGTATCCAATTCTAAGGAACATGGCCCATGGCCCACCATGGATTTTACCACAGATTCCTCACCTGCTCACCCAGCGAGACAATCAGATTCTACACAGCCAGCTCAAGACTTTAAACCTGGCTGCATGGAAAATTACCTAAACAACCAGCCAACACCTCTATCCAAAGCTGTTATGGATGTCATTCTGGAGGCCAGGAGGCCCAGCACCAGAAAAACCCATTCAGACAAATGGAAAAGATTTTGCGCCTGGAACCAGGCTAAAGGCCAAAATCCACTTGATCCAAACATTCCTCAGATTCTACAATATTTAACTGAGATGTTGCACAAAGGACTTTCCTTTTCATCTATTAAGATCCACGCCTCAGCAATTTCAGCTCATTACAACATGGATCCTCCTTTATTCTCACATCCACTCCTAAGTCAGTACTTCAGAGGGGCTAAGAACATAAGACCACCAAGGAGAGCACCAACACCTACTTGGGATCTCAACTTTGTTCTGGAAAAGCTTACACTGCCGTCCTTTGAACCAGGTTTTTCAACTGATTTAAAATTTCTTTCATGGAAAACTGCCCTGCTACTAGCAATAACCTCAGCTAGAAGAGTCTCAGAGCTACAGGCACTAATGGCAGTGGAGCCTTTCCTCATTTTTCATCAAGACAGAGTCTCTCTATGAACTAACCCTTCCTTTATGCCAAAGGTGGTATCCAGTGTGGCCCTTAACCAAACCATTCATTTGCCCACCTTTTTCCCAAATCCCCAGAACAAAGGAGAAAGACTCCTGCACGCCTTGGACATTCACAGGCAATTACGTTACTACTTGGATAAAACTAAGGCTTTCAGAAAAACTGACCAACTCTTTGTAGCCTATGCTACAGGATCACAAGGAAAAGCTATCTCTAAACAGACCATTTCTAAATGGATAGGGCATTGCATACGTTTCTGCTACACGCATCATGGGAAACCGGTACCTGCTAACATTAGGTCCCACTCCACCAGGGCTACAGCTACATCAGCAGCCTTTCTCAGGGGAGTGACAACCAAGGATATTCTGGAAGCTGCAACTTGGAGTTCAGTGCACACCTTCACCAAACACTATCACTTACCTCTATATTCTAAGACTAGAGCTGGTTTTGCCACTGCAGTTTTGCAGGGCCTACTAGCTTCTTCTAACCCTGTTTAACTCCACCTCCCATCCTTAGCTTTGGGATTCAACCCAAGTGTGATGACTGCAGCAGGGTAACACGATGAACATAGTACAGTTTTGTACCTACCATAAATGTAGATGTTCGAGTGTTCACCCTGCTGCAGTCCAGGTTACCCTCCCTTCATCCCCTCTGTACTAACTGAACTTATCTATACCACTCTATCCTATACAACCTCTGTGGTGTATTTGCTTGTGCATAAAGGTATTGTTTTATTTTTATCTAGCTATATATATATATATTTTGCCTACCTATTGGGGGCACCTGACATCTGGGGCAAGAAAAACTGAAGAAAATGGCGTTGGATGCCTCTTATATACCCCTGGTGCACTGACGTCAGGGAAGAAGCGACAGCAACCGACGCCAGACTAAGACTTTGGATTCAGGCCGACTGCGGGACCGCCTGATGCCAGGATAACCCCAAGTGTGATGACTGCAGCAGGGTGAACACTCTAACATCTACATTTATGGTAGGTACAAAACTGTACTTTCTGAACTTTTCTTCCTTCATTTTCCATACCTGCTGTAAACTGACAACTCCAGCATTACTGGGTACCTCCCTTACTTTGCTGCTAATGTAAGTTTGAACTTCTTTCATTGTTTTTGCCTTTCTTCCTCTCTGTAGTCTCGAAGTTTTGATTTAGCAGTTATTACTATATTTATAAAGATTTGTTTCCTTTAATGAATATAACACCACCTCTAACAGTTGTCATGCTATGTTATCATCTGCAATATTTTACTCCTGTTACATTTTTATGCTGTGTAAGTACTGGAATATTTATGTATTGTCCTTCTTGTCCCGTTTACATTCAGTGTGTACATTGTGATCCACACAATTTCATTTTCTGTAAGTTTGTACTAAGGCCTGATGTTATCGTTATTGCCAATTTTACTGTTACATATCAATTTAAACCTTGCAGCTATCATAGCTCTCAACACCTTAGCACAAAAAATCTGGACAAAGCCAAAAATAATGGGGAGCGGGGGCAAAGCTCCAAAAATAGGAATGTATTTTAAGTATTGCTAACTTAAACTTAGAAAGTTGCTAGAATGAAAATTCTTGTGTTACCCTGCATTTTCTGAAAGATATGAGGTATGGAAGTCAAACGTCTGTTGCTATTTAGTGAATTAATTCTTCACAGATTTGCCAAAAAAGTCCAGAAAACCACAAATTTTAAGAGGAACACATCAAAAGTATGAGGCAAAAATTTGGACATTTTGTGAAAATCTGGATAGTTGAGAGGTGTGGCAGCTATACATTCTGCAGAAACAGGCCCAGTATCACAGCTATGACAAATGCCTGTAATCTGATATGTAGTTTATTACTTCCTTCTATATGTTGGGCATACCTCTTCCTTTATGCTTTAGTATTTCATAGCTCTACACATCCATATTTCACAGTTTGGCTGAAACAAGATAATTTTTTGACAGTCACTTTCACCTTTTATTTTGGTTTATGTCTGAGAGAATCTCTTCTGCCTTCATGTAATTCTCCCAAAACCTGGATTTGTGCAGTGTTGAATATATATATATATATATATATATATATATATATATATATATATATATATATATATATACACACACACACATACATATATATATATATATATATATATATATATATATATATATACACACATATATATATATATATATATATATATATATATATATATATATATATATATATTTATATATACAGTGGATATAAAAAGTGTACACACCTCTGTTAATATGCCAGGTTTTTGTGATATAAAAAATGAGACCGCAATAAATCATTTCAAAAATTTTCCCACCTTTAATGTGACCTATAACTCGTACAATTCAATTGAAAAACCAACAAATCTGTTAGGGGAAAAAATATAAAAAAGTGTAAAATAAGCTGGTTGCATAAGTGTGCACACCCTTAAACTAATACTTTGTTGAAGCACCTTTTGATTTAATTACAGCATTCAGTCTTCTTGGGTAGGAGTCTATCAGCATGGCTCATCTTGACTAGGCAATATTTGCCTACTCTTCCTTGCAAAAGTGCTCCAAATCTGTCAGATTACGAGGGCATCTCTTGTGCACAGCCCTCTTCAGGTCACCCCACAGATTTTCTATTGGATTTAGGTCTGGGCTCTGGCTGGGCCATTCTAAAACTTTAATTTTCTTCTGGTGAAGCCATTCTTTTGTTGATTTGGATGTATGTTTGGGGTCATTGTCATGTTGAAAGGTGAAATTCCTCTTCATCTTCAACTTTCTAGCAGATCCTGCCTGAAGGTTTTAGGCCCCAGTTCTAGCTGAAGAAAAGCAACCCCAAAGCATTATACTGCCACCACCATGCTTCACCGTGGGGATGGTGTTCTTTTGGTGATGTGAAGTGTTGTTTTTGTGCCATAGGTACCTTTTGGAATTGTGGCCAAAAAGTTCAACCTTGTTCTCATCAGACCATAACACATTTTCCCACATCCTTTTGGGAGAAATGATGTATTGTTTTGCAAGTTTTAGCCGGGCCTGTATATTTTTCTGTGTAAGAAAAGGCTTCCCTCTTGCAACTCTACCCCATAGTCCAGATATATGGAGAATATGGGAGATTGTTGTCACACGTAGTACACAACCAGTACTTGCTGGAAATTCCTGCAGCTCCTTCAGTGTTGTTGTAGGTCTCTTGGCAGCCTCTCTGACCAGTTTTTGTCTTGTCTTTTCATCATTTTTGGAGGGATGTCCCGTTCTTTGCAACATCACTGTTGTCCCATATTTTCTGTACTTTTTGATGACTGTCTTCACTGTGTTCCATGGTATATCCAATGCTGTGGAAATTTATTTGTACCCTTCTCCTGACTGATACCTTTCAACAATGAGATCCCTTTGATGCTTTGTAAGCTCTCTGCGAACCATGGCTTTTGCTGTAGCAGGCAACTGAGTAATGTCAGGAAAATCCTGCTAGGACAGCTGAACTTTATTTGGGCTTAATCAGAGTCTATTTAATTGATGGCAGATGTGTACCCAAGAAGAGTGAATGCTGTAATTAAATAAAAAGGTAATTCAACAAAGTATTAATTTAAGGGTGTGCATACTTATGCAACCAGCTTATTGTACGTTTATTATTTTTTTATAATTTTCCCCCCTAACAGATCTTTTTTTCATTTGAATTGTACAGGTTATACGTCATATTAAAGGTGGGAAAAGTTTTGAAATGATTTATTGTGATCTCATTTTTTATATCACAAAAACATGGCATTTTAACAGGGGTGTGTACACTTTTTATATCCACTGTAGATATAGATTATATATATATATATATATATATATATATATATATATATATATATATATATATATATATCCAGTAAGACCCAGAGCTGGGTCATGGTCAAATAAGGCCTTAAACAGGGTAATTGGTCAGGCTCCCCATGGGTGTCCCTATTCAGCAGCCATTCCATTTTGCATTGCTTGCCTCTCTCTGTCCCCAGTTACTGTAAAACACTGTTCAAACCTGTCACTGTGCATACTGTTTTCTTCTTTACTTCTTCAGTCATTACTGATATTTTAATTTAATTTAAAACTTGTATTTCAAATTTGTAGCACAAACACTGAAAGCCATTTACTAAACAAAGCGATACAGTCTCACAATGAAAACAGACATCATATGAGCAACAGTAAACTTCTCTGCCCTTAAAACTTAGATTAATTGAAACAACATTGAATCCTTCATTCATAGAAAATGCATCTGGCCAGTAGCAGATTAAGTGTACCTTTGGGCTGTTTTCAAACCATGTGCCGACTGCATACATTTTTAGGACCATGCATACATGTATGTGTCTTTCTATTTACCTTCCTGATTGTATTAAATTATATCCTTTGTTTAATATGCCACCACTTGTTAGTGTTTTAAATTTGTAGCTTTGAACTTTTTTCTAGTAAGCAGTGAATTAAAGCATATGAACCAATAATGACATTGCTACTCATTTCAGAACATTTCAAACATTAAAAGCCACTCAAAAATTAAAATAAAAGAGACCAGGCTCAGGGTACGACTCTGAGTAAAGTCACTTAACTAGCTACCCCCCCACCCACTGAGGCATTTCACACACTTTCACACACTTACACACACACACACACACACACACACACACACACACACACACACACACACACACACACACACACACACTCACACTCACACTCACACTCACACTCACAAATGCAAACACACCTGACATGACTTGCTGCACTCAATGTTTCGGTTTGGCTCCTGCACACATGCTGTTGTTGCTGGCCAGTCTCTTGCTTGACTCTAAATCTCCACCATGAGTCTCTATCTTGACATCTCTGTTGGTTCTGATATCCCACCCTAAATCAAATCTACTTCTGTTTACATTAGGATGTTTGCCCTTATACTGAGGTTTCTGAGGCTTGCTTTTCTTTACAGAGGTCTCACACTAAGTCTTAAAGTCCTCCTGTGTTTACAGAAGTCTTCAGGCTTGTATTATCTATGAAAGATTTTTATTTTTTATTGCCCCCCCCCAAAAAAAAAAAAAAACAACATGCCTCCCAGCTGATACAGGTCCTAAGCAGCTGCCTAGGTCACCTAGTGCTGGATCCAGCTCTTGTAAGAAGCAGTACACAAGGCTCTTTGAGAGTGACCTGAGAGCACTGTCACTTGCTCAGAATCACACAGTAAGCAAATGGTGGCTGAGAGAATCAAACTCTGGTCTACAGATTCAACCCTGTCAGCGATTCATATCCTTAATCCTATTTGCTGAACTTCCAGATCATATTATTAATAGTTACCCTGAGCATTAGTAAAAGTTGAATACTTGGAAGCATTTATATAAGCCTGAACTCACAGGTAACTTACTCTAAGGATTGTTAAACTATGGATGTTATAGCATCAATTTTCAGCTGCTAATTGCCATAGGATTGTCAGAACAGAAAATAATAGTATTCGCTTGGATAATTTTCTGTAAAGATATGCCATTAGATGAATTGGTGAGCCTTTAAAAGTGTGTGCATGTGCACGCGCATGTGTGTGTGTGTGTGTGTGTGTGTGTGTGTGTGTGTGTGTGTGTGTGTGTGTGTGTGTGTGTGTGTGTGTACACGCGCATCATTGATGGACTGGTATTTCATTTCAGATTGGCTGTCTGCCTTATTATTTGCAGCTGCAGGGTTAGGTACAGGCCTCCGTTTGGCACAGAAGAGTGGAAAGAGAGCCTCTGAAAATGAATGAGTGATTGATTATTGCACTTAATATTAATTATATTACAGAATTATAAACTGTTAGAGGGATTGATTAAATGCATTGATTTTGCTGAAGCTTATGGGATCATTAAATAAATTGTGATTATTTCCAAGATTTTTTGTATGTGACATATTTAGCCACTATATCTCTTTCATAAAGCTTTCTGTTCTCTGTAAATGTTCTAGAATGTTGCTGTTGCATATTTTGATAATTTCATCTGCAAGTTTTTTTGTTAAACCAGAACTCACATTTTATCAATACTCTGCTGTTTTGTGTTTTGTGGTAAGAAGCACTAATCTGAAAAATCCAAACTGTACTTCTGGAAATGGAGGAGTTCTGACTGGACCTATGTCATTTTGTGTGGAAAAGTCACATGCACAAACAAGGGAATGTGTGTGTGTGTGTGTGTGTGTGTGTGTGTGTGTATGTGTGTGTGGGTATGTATACACGGGTCTACTTCTTTTGACCAACTCCCATTTGCCCGACACTCATTTGCCTGAGACCAAATGACTGAATTCACATTTGCCTGAAACTTCAATTGCCTGACACTTCATTTGACTGACAAGTATTATTAGCAAGAAAATGGAATATGCCACCTTCCCCATTGTAGTGTGACCCTGGAGTTAGAATATATAGTTAGGGGGGGGTGTGGGCACAGCCCCCACAAGAAGTGGGGCGAAGCCCCACTTCATTTCATATGATATTGTTAACTTTTGATGTAATATTGCTTAGTAAAAGAAAAGTAAGTGGGGGGCTTCACCCCACCCCAATGAGCTGTGCCCCCCACACCCCCCCTAACTATTTATTCTAACTCCAGGGTTGCACTACAGTGGGGAAGGGGGCATATTCCATTTTCTTGCTAATAATACTTGTCAGTCAAATGAAGTGTCAGGCAAATGAAGCGTCAGGCAACTGACATTTCAGTCATTTGGTCTCAGGCAAATGAGTGTCGGGCAAATGGGAGTTGGTCAAAAGAAGTAGACCCGTATACACACATATGCATACAAATGTACACATAGATACACACTTTCACTCACACTTAAAAAAATGCTTCTATTTGCAGTGCAGAATTGTACCCGCAGTTGTCTTTTTTTTTAGCTTTGAACTGCAACGGTGTGACAGCTATATTGACAGCTTTCAAAACAAGCTGTCAAACTGTAGCTGTTCAAAGTCTTATTCAAGTTCATTCTGATCCTTTGCAGCATTATGAAGCAAGTAAGAAGCTTTGTGAGTAGTCTGTATTGGAAGTTTTTTTTTTGTCTATCTTTGTGCGGTACTTTTGGCCCTATGTTCTAGGGTTTTTAGCATCAGATGCCTCTATTTGCAATAGGCATTTGCTTAATTTCTTTATGCTTTAAGGTCCCTTATTAGAAAATAAAACTCCAGTACCTTTGTTTGGGATAGAGCAACAGTGGAGCACATCTACTGCCTTAAACATTACTGGAAACCTCTGTGACATTTGCATTTTATTGAATAAGACTGCTGTCCTTATAGGTTCCAGACTGAAGATGGATGGTTTATTTTTAGTGTCTCTTGTTATCCATTTTCATTTGTTAATCTACATGGGGCATGAAGAGGATTCTCAGTAGGCCTGGTGATAGGAATAATGGCCTTAGCTAAGGTGTTTGACTGCAGAGTGGCAAATCCGGATCTGTAGAGAAATCATTCTTCCACTTTCAGAGTAGGGCACTCGTATGACACATTCTAGTTTGAAGTTAAACAGATAAGAACTAATCAGCAGCATCTTGTGTAAGAGTGAACCATGTCTGACAGACAGGATAGGATTGGTTCTCTGCCAAAACAAAACTGCTGAGCTATCCACTTTTGTCCAGCTAACTGCTCCAGCCTCCTCTTCCCCTTAGCCTTGTACATATTTCAGACTGGATTCATAAGTTACCCCTAGTTATGCCAGCCAATCACCATCACATTTTACTGCTCCGTAGTTACAGTCAATGCACTGCTAAAATGTTCAGACTGTCGTAGTGTTGGTAAGTTGACCTCCATCCACATTTCCATGAACTCTCCACTTCTCATTGCTGAAGGTCTAGTTCACAAACAGTTCATTCAGCCATTTGGAAACTGGCTGTCTTAATTCATCTTTCCAAATGACAAAAGTCCCAGTACATCTGATGACTTTGGACCAATTTTACTTCTTCCTGCCCCAGCAAAATTAAGATCTGTTGTTTAGGCAGCGTCACTTCCCTGTGAATTAATTTTGACAGTAATAACACATGAACAGTACAGATTCAGGTCAGGATTCAGCAGTATTCCTGAACTTTGGGCTCTTGCTATTCTGTTCATTAGAAACGGTCACTGAAGCACCTTATCTGGTGTCATTTTTCTTACATCTTAAGAAGGCCTGCCATAATGTCAAGTATCCCTTTCTCTTAGAAGATTTTCTTTTTCCTGGATATTTCCCAGTGACTTGCTTCAACGACAGCTTGTACCACTGTACCTTTACAGTCAAACATTACAATTCCAAACCAAATGAATGTACTATCTCAGCAGGAGTTCCCAGCATTTCAAGATCCATGCCAGTATATTCTGCCTCCTCTACGCACGCACACACACACACACACACACACACACACACACACACACACACACACACACACACACACACACACACACATACACACATACACAGAGTAAAACTTACATGCGACTTAACCTCAGTACAGCACATTATGCAGTTGACTTGGTCTTCATTTAGCAGCTATGCAAATCTCAATATAATACAAATCCTTCTATCACAGGGCTTCTCTGCATTCTTAATTTTTTAGGATGTTTTCTCAATAAATATCAGTTAAAGAAAACAAAAAGAAACAGAGCAGCTATCACCTCAAGAAGTGATGACCACTGCCAAAATATACTCATTGTCCTACTAAGAGTATGGTTTTCGCCCTTTAAAGTTCTGTAACTGTCCACTAACAGTCTATCATTTTATTTTGTTTCCAGATGTATGCAGATATTACAGCTTAACAGTGTAAGTCAAACCAACTTCCTGTAAAACAACATTCAGTTGTCGCAGTGCAGTTAGTCTTTCACAAACCATGTTAACGAGATCTCTTCCCTACCCTAGTCCTTTCACTGTTTAAATGCATTCACTTTACCAGCTGAGGTCAATAACAATGAAACTACTGAAATAATATGATCAAAATCAATCTGTTTAGTAGAGGAGTTATAAGCCTTTCTCTCCTCTCAGTCTGCTACCAGGAACCAGCTCTCTTTTGATTTACACAGTACACAAATTTTCCCATCATTTAGAAGTAAACATTTGTCTAGTATAGAGAGCAAGCCAAATACCATTTCTTCTGATTTTTAGATTTAGTTTCAGGGTCAGTTTTTTTGCAGTGTGCAAAACAGTTCTATTTTGTTTTAAATTATGACCTTGTAGGTTATCTGTTCTTGGCCCTTAATGGCTAACTCTTTCGGTTAGACAATAGCTTGCGAAGTAGATCCATTCTGTAAGTACAGCTTTGTTTTTGTTGCAACTAATCTCATGTCCAAACAGTATGTAAAGTATATGATTGTGTCACATATTTATTTGCTTAAAATTTTGATCAATATAGTTTGCATAATCTGACTTCTTACATATTTTTTCATATATATATATATATATATATATATATATATATATATATATATATATATATATATATATATATCAGCTTAGTATCGTAACTGCAAGAAGAAACATGTTGTTTAATATTTTCCTTATATCTTCTGCAAATTTAATGCAAACTGGTTTAGCATTGTATTTCAGAAGAATGTGATAGCTGATATGGTACTTGGCCTTGTTCATTTATGAAAAGGATACTTTGTACCAATTTACTCATCCATTTAACCTAGTTAAATAAACCTTATTTGATTTTTTTTTATTGGCTAAACAACTTCTTCAATTCTGGATGTTCATCGTGTTACCCTGCTGCAGTCATCACACTTGGGTTATCCTGTCGTCAGGCGGTCCCGCAGTCGGCCGGAATTCCAAAGCCTTGGTCCGGCATCGGTTGCTGTCGCTTCTTCCCTGACGTCAGTGCGCCAGGGGTATATATATTGCAACTGACGAAATTTTTTTCAGTCTTTCTTGCCGTGTGGTGCCCGAAGCAGAAGCAGTTCGCAAGTGCCGGTCGGCCGACTCCTGAGATTTTCGAATTTGAATTTCAGACCAAAGTCTTCTATAAAGCTAAGTACCCCATTGGGGAAACTTTTCTTGCCTCAGACCGATGTCAGAAAAAGTTAACAATTGTATTTCTTGTGGGAAGCAAATACCTTGTAAGGATTTTCATTCTTATTGCATACTTTGCCTAGGCCCAGACCACGACATCACTAGTTGTCGTTTTTGTGCTAGGTTTAATAAACGTACTATTAAAAGACGCTTTGATTTCGCACGACACTACTTCGGTAGAAAATTTAATTACAGTATGCCGTCGGAGCAACCGACTACCGGCGTGCACAAAAAACGCAAGGATAAGGACAGACAGCCCAGGCCTAAGCCAGATTCCGAGGCCTCGGCTGGTCCGGTCACTGGTTTTCCGGTCCTCAGTGAGGCTCCGACGCAGCCCCTGACTACCGCAGATCTGGAACCCAAGACCGCTTCAGAACTTTTGGCGGAATGTACCAGGCCGACGCAACCATTTTGTTCAGGCTCTACCGACGACATTGCTGATAAAGATGTTGGTGCTGCTGAAATGCCATCGGTTTCTGAAGGCATTTTCAGACTGACGACGCTCACAATTAAAACATATCCTAAGACGAAGACTCCTATTAAATCTAAAAGGACTGCACTTCAGGTCCCTGTTCAAGATCCCATGCCTAAGAAACAGATGCTCAAAATGGCTGAAGATTTGATCTCTTTAATCAGGGGTTCCCAGCCTCCTCCTGACAAAAGGCCTAGACAAGAGGAAGATTATGCATCCTCTGAACAAGTGTCCATTTCTTCAGCCTCCTCTGAAGACCAAGACTACTCCTTCTCCCCTTATGAAGATTCTGATGCTGAGGATTCCATTCCCTCAGCTTCTCCTCCTGAAGACTACTCCTTTGGGGAAACTTTACACACTATGAGGGAACATTTCCACTGAGAAGGTCAGGACTACTCTGACTCGAAGAAAAGGCTCAGAGAGTTTCTTTTACTCCCCCAGCACAGACCATTTGCCATCCCACCTGTGTTAGACATTGTGGATGATGTTTACTTAGAATCCAGTTTGAACCCAGACTCTCTACCTCCTGCTCCGGCCAAGCCTGACAGATACTATAGAGTGCCTGATTCCCACAAATTTCTATATAAAAGTCCTGTTGCTGACCCAGAGACAATCTCCCAGGGTCCCAAAGGGGCTAAGGCTTCTATGGCTAAAAATCCTGTACCCTCTGAAAGGGATTCCAGAGTGCTAGACAGGTGGGGGGAAAAGGTTTACACCTCAGCCACTCTAGCTATGAGGGAACTAAATTGCCAATTCCACTTGCTTAAGTATCAGCAATTTCTAATCTCTCAGTTAAAGCAAAGAATCACCACTCTCTCTCAACAGTCTGAATTGAAAGAAATGCAGGATCTGTTGCATGCAACTGAACAGGTGGGCAAACACACCTTACAATGTGGGTTTGATTCTCTGGAGGCCTCCTGCAGAGCAGCTGTCACTGGGTCTGTTATACGTAGGCATGCTTGGTTAAAGGAACAAACTCTGCCTGATCATGTTAAAGCAAAGCTTCTAGATGCTCCCTTACAGCAGGATGTTCTTTTTGGAGTTAAAGCAGAAGAAGTCTTCAAGAAAATGGAGGATAAGGCAAAATCTATGCAGACAGTCAAAGATTTGCTACAGGTACAGTCCCCTCGCTTCAGCAGAAACTGGCCAACAAAAAATTGGTCCTTTCCAGCTACTGACAGACCACAGAGGGGTAAATACAGATGCCGAAGAGGCAGAGGACAACCACAAGCCCAGTACAAACCTCGCCAATGGGGCACTACAACACAGAAGGGAGGAGAAGACAGGTCCCAATCTACCAGGAGGCAAACTCAATGACTTGCACCTCATCCGGCCAAGCAACTCTCTCTTGGCAGCCCCCTTGGGAGGAAAACTCGCACTTTTTTCAGACAACTGGCACATTGTCACAAAGAACAAATGGATCCTAGACATAATTTTATGAGGATACAGATTCCATTTTCACACCTTACCAATGAAAAGAGGAATGCCAAACCTGCCACAAAATCAATGGGCAGAGGCACAAAAGCAAATTACAGCTCTGATGGACATGAGAGCCATTCAACTGGTACCTACTCGAGAGCAAGGTGAATGATTTTACTCAAGACTCTTTCTAGTTCCCAGAAAGGACAATGCCTGGAGACCTATTCTGGACCTTTCAATTTTGAACACATTCTTACAGGTACCCAAATTCAAGATGCTAACACTACAGCAGCTTCTTCCCATGTTGGGCAAGGAGGCATGGCTAGTAATGTTGGACCTCAAGGAGGCATACCTGCATGCCCCTATCAGACAAAGTTGCAGAAAATACCTCCGTTTCATTGCAGGTTCAACCCATTACCAGTTCTCTGCACTGCCCTTTGGCTTATCTACTGCGCCCAGAGTCTTCACAAAATGCCTGGCACCAGTAATTGCATACTGCAGACAAAGAGGAATTCAAATATACCCATACCTGGACGACTGCCTCATCCAAGCGGAAAGCAAGGACATTCTCTTACATCATCTGGCTTTTGTAAAACATCTACTAAACTGCCTGGGGTACACAGTAAACGGAAAGAAGTCAAAACTAGTACCCTCACAAAATATGACATTTCTGGGTGCCAGCTTGAACACAATGGCCCAGAAGGCTTATCTGATGCCAGACAAGCAACTACAACTGACTCAATATTTCAAAACAATGGCAACAAAGACCCAATTAACTGCAAGAAAAATTCTGCAGGCTTTGGGCTTCATGGCATCTTGCATACTACTAATACCATTTGCAAAGCTACATATGAGGAAATTACAGTGGTACCTAAAAAGCGTATGGTCTCAACACAGCCACAGCTTGGACACAATGATATCTCTCATTCCCTGCCTACAACAGGAGTTTCTATGGTGGTCACAGGCATGTCACCTCAACAAGGGTCAGCCGTTCAGCTTGCCCCCAGCCAGGCAAACTATCACAACAGATGCATCAAACTACACCTGGGGGGCACACATGGCAGGACAAGTGTGTTCAAGGCATGTGGACTGCAGATCAAAGGAATCTGCACATCAATCAAAAAGAGATGTTAGCTCTAAAGAAAGCTCTGACAGCCTTCAAGAATCTATTACATCCAGGACAACTTACAATAAAGACGGACAACACCACAATAATGTGGTACATAAACAAACAAGGGGGTACTCACTCCTACCCTCTATGCGGGCAAGAAATTATCTTATGGAACACAGCTCTGGCTGACCAAGTTCAGTTACAAGCTCAATTCCTGCCAGGAAAGAAAGAACACATTGGCAGATGACCTAAGCAGAAACATCATGGATCCCCACGAGTGGAAACTAGATCCACAAGTATTTACAAGGATAACTCAAAAATGGGGCCTTCCAGACATAGACCTGTTTGCCAGTCCTCAAAACTATCAAATAACAAAATTTTGTACAAGGACACTTCACCATCAAGCTTGGAAAGTAGACACACTCTCTTTCAGTTGGAAAAACCTGACAGCATATGCCTTCCCTCCATTGCCTGTCCTCACAAAGGTGCTTCTGAAAGTCAAAAAGGAGAGACCACGACTGATTCTCATAGCCCCAGACTGGCCACGCCAGCACTGGTACCCACTATTGAGAAATATGGCCCATGGCCCACATTGGATCTTACCACAAATTACCCATTTGCTCACATAACAAAACAATCAGATTCTTCACAGCCAACTCAAAACCTTAAATCTGGCTGCATGGAAAATCACCTAAGCATCCAGCCAGCTCCTCTTTCCCAAGCAGTTATGGATGTTATTCTGGAAGCTAGGAAGCCAAGCACCAGGAAGGCTTATTCGGACAAATGGAAAAGGTTTTGTGCCTGGAACCAAGCTAAAGGCCAAGATACATTTCAGCCTCACATGCCTCACATTCTACAGTACTTAACTGAGATGTTGCACAAAGGACTTTCCTTCTCTTCCATTAAAATCCATGCTATTTCAGCCCACTACAACACGGATCCACCCTTATTTTTGCATCCACTTCTAAGGCAGTTCCCCAGAGGGGCAAAAAACATTAGCCCCCCCCCCCCCCCCCAGGAGAGCACCTACACCAACATGGGACCTCAATTTTGTTCTGGAAAAACTAACGCTTCCTCCCTTTGAACCAGCTTTCTCTGCAGAACTTCAGTTCCTATCATGGAAGACTGCCCTGCTGCTAGCAATAAATTCAGCTAGAAGAATCTCAGAGCTGCAGGCACTAATGGCAGTGGACCCTTTCCTCATTTTTCATCAAGACAGAGTTTCTCTACAAACTAATCCTTCCTTTATGCCTAAGGTGGTTTCCAGTGTGGCTTTAAATCAAACCATCCACTTACCCACCTTCTTCCCAAATCCACTGAACAAAGGTGAGGGACTCCTGCATTCCTTGGACATTCACAGGCAACTTCGTTACTACTTGGACAAAACTAAGGCTTTCAGAAAATCTGACCAGCTCTTTGTATCCTATTTTACAGCTTCACAAGGGAAGGCTATTTCAAAACAAACCATTTCCAAATATATAGGACATTGCATATGCTTCTGCTATATCCATCATGGAAAACCAGTTCCTGCTACCATTAGGCCCCACTCTACCAGGGCAACAGCTACATCTACAGCTTTTCTCAGGGGAGTTCCAACCAAGGAGATTTTGGAAGCTGCAACTTGGAGTTCAGTACACACCTTTACCAAACACTATCACTTGCCACTTTACTCTAAGACTAGGGCAGGCTTCGCCACTGCAGTTTTGCAGGGCCTTATAGCCTCCTCCAACCCTCTATGATTCCTCCACCCATTCTTAGCTTTGGGATTCAACCCAAGTGTGATGACTGCAGCAGGGTAACACGATGAACATAGTACAGTTTTGTACCTACCATAAATGTAGATGATCGAGTGTACACCCTGCTGCAGTACAGGTTACCCTCCCTCCATCCCCTCTGAACTAACTGGCTAAAATCTCTACAATACCTTCCTGATGTATTTGCTTATAGCTGGAGGGATTTTGTGTTTGTGCAAAATTTACTCAATTTGGTACTAATTACTGACCACCTTTTTGGGGGCACCTGACATCTGGGACAAGAAAAACTGAAGAAAATGGCGTTGGTTGCAATATATATACCCCTGGCGCACTGATGTCAGGGAAGAAGCAACAGCAACTGACGCCGGACCAAGGCTTTGGAATTCCGGCCAACTGCGGGACCGCCTGATGACAGGATAACCCAAGTGTGATGACTGCAGCAGGGTGTACACTCGAACATCTACATTTATGGTAGGTACAAAACTGTACTTTCTGTTTTCTATTTTTGCCATGTTCTTAGATTAGTGCTATATGTAATAACTTAGTACTATATGTAACTGTGCTAAGAACGTGATACTTGTAAAATCAGGCCTTAATTATGTTCATTAAGAAAGGCATGGTGAATTGTTTCTTGAGTTAAATATTAAAACAGTTACTAAAGCACCTTATCTATCGCCACTCTTTCCATGTTAAGAAGGTCTGCCATAATGTCAGGTATACCTCTCAACTGTCTGATTTTCATAGACATTCCTGATTTTGATTTATATTTTATCTCTGTCCTTCTTAATCCTGCCTAAAACCATTGGTTTTTGGAGAAAAGGTGGTGAATTATACTTCATAAATAATGTCAATAATTATAGTTATAGATTTCCTTTAATTCAGAAAATATATATATTAATTTACATCCTCTTTTTCTGTGACTGTCCCGTGTTAATAGTACTAGTATTTTAAGTGTCCTTGATTACTTTTGAATGTGTCCCTGATTTATCGGAGAGCTTTGATATCACATATTATATTTTCTTGGAACATTTTCCTTTTTCTGGATATTTCCCAGTGTCTTGGTTAAAAGGCAGCTTGCACAATTATCCCTTCACAGACAAATGTTAAAATTCTGAATAGAATGTACCATCTCAGTAGGAGTTCCTAGTGGTTCAGTATCCATGCCAGTATATTCTTGTGTATTTTACCTCAAAAATAAACTGTTTTAGAAAGTTTCCAGTTTTGTATTGGCTTCAGTTCAGTTTATATATTTTCTGTAGGTAACTGTTTGAAATCTTGGGACCTTTTTTGCCATGTCCTAAGATGTTGAGACTGAATGGTAAAAAATACAGACTTACATATACCATGTGTGAGATTACCATTTCACTGAATATTCACTTTTCTCCATGGTATGGCTGTGTCAGATTTGCTATATATATATATATATATATATATATATATATATATATATATATATATATATATATATATATATATATATATGTATATATATATATATATATATATGTATATATATATATATATGTGTGTGTGTGTGTGTATGTATATATATATATATATATATATATATATATATATATATATATATATATATATGTGTATGTGTGTATATATATATATAATATATATATATATATATATATATATCTATATATCTATATATCTATATATCTATATATATATATATATATATCTATATATATATATCTATATATATATATATATATATATATATATATATATATATATATATATATAGAGAGAGAGAGAGAGAGGGAGATGGATACACATTCAGGGGTATGTGGGTGTACAGTTGGGCTTGCCCTTTGCAAAAAAGAAGCTTAAAGCAGAAGAGTGGTATTCTGTATTATGTATTTGCTTGTATTTTCCTAATTAATAGCATCCTCCTCACAAAAAATGTTCACATGCTGTGTACAGATTTACCATATATCAAAAAATACAGTTTAACTGTAGCTTTTGTCACATATTTGAATATGATTGAAATACTGAGAACAGTACATCCCAGCCATTTGTGATTTAGTTCTGATGACTGGTGGCTCTGTCAGGACGTGGTGCAAGAACTGTTTCTTTTTCTTCTAGGTAGTCTGCCTGCAGAAACAGGGTTTGAAGCAGTTTTGAAGACATACGACATCTTGCATGGAATGGGTGCCACTTTTGCCTTTTCTTCTTTTCCTTGCTTTAGACTGGATTCATAGTGATCAGATAAAAGATGCACATGATCATGTGGGTGTTTTTTTCCCAGTAAAATCTAGTTTCTCTTTTCCCCAAATGTAGTCAGCCTTCAATGAAATCATTGGGACCATTTGATCTAAATCCTGTAGCATAAAATACTTTGGGGCTCTGAGAAGGACCAGAATAGGGCAGTGTGAGTGATTATAAACAAAATAGGATCCTGTGTTTAGAAAGAAAAAAAAAAAATCAGAAAACTGAAAAATAATGCATCTCTGAAGCATGTTTCCATATAGAATGATTCAGGGTTCACTAAAGTATCAGAAGATGAACATCTAGAGAGATCATCAGTAGTCTGGAAAATGGATCATAATAAGGTAGTCATTTATGAAAAATACCCATAAAAAGTTTATTTTCACATTGATCTGATCTCTTCTGTTTAAATATTAACAACTCTTGGTAAAATAACCTAGATTAAAAAGAGGAGTTGGATTTCTTTTTAGTTCAGCTAATGTTTCCCTAAGCTCAAGTTTATTGTAAACAGGATTGGTTAACATTTTATTGTTTCAGTCTGCGTAAAACATATTAAAGTATTTAACAAATACAACAGTTATCAGTTGTAGACAGCATCTCATACTCATAAATTATGTTAACGTTTTCTTTATCTTTATCTTTGTGGTTGGGGATGACATCAGTATTATTAAGAAATAATTCTGCATTAATGGAAAAAGTAGTGCAAGTCTTTCTTTGTCTCCTGTTACTACTTCTTCATAGTTCCAGACAGAGTAGCATAAAGATTCTTCCATATTTCATCTTCTCTGTGGAGACATGCGTGAATGGGCGTACCTTCGTTGAAGGTTGTACATCAGGGCCGGCAACTCGGCACGTAAAAATCTACTGCAAGTCATTAGCAGACCGGAGTTCCGCTGTGGCGACCCCTTACCGGGAAAAGCCGAAAGACACAACACTGGACACTCTGCCATTACATGATAGATATTGTCCTCTGTTCCCAGAAAGCAGACACATTTCTTCCCCTTTTTGCTTTTCCATTTCCTATTCAGACATTGGTTTCCATAATGCATCACAAATTTAAGCACATATTAGCCAGGTGCAGCCGTTTTATAAATAAATCATATAAATACATCATATTGATGTCCTTCTATTCACATGTTGCAGTATTCTGTCCTCTTAGGTCTCTTCCTCTTGCTTCCCTGAACGTGCAGCCAGTCTTCAAAAGTTTGTAGTCACTGCAAGGTGCGTGGGACATCTGACATAGTTGGATGAGCCTGTGTCATAAAAGTGACATCTGCACACACCAGACCTCACAACTTCTATACCACCAATTGAATGTCAGCTGTTCCTGCCGTACCGGCCGTCGGATAAAGAATCCTTGAGATACGTACCCCATTGGGGACCCTGTGTTTTTGAGTCATTGCGTGCTAGTGTTTGTTCATGTCATCCAAAAAGGGTAAGTGCAAATGCAGCCGTCAGATTCCCCATAGAGACACCCACAAGCTTTGATTCTTTTGTTTAGGACCGTCTCATGACCATGAGGTCTGCCCCATTTGCCAGGCCTTTGTCCCTAAAACTCTGCATAGCAGACTCCACACCTTAAGTATATACCTAGAGAATGAGCATCTCAAGCAGTTAGCATTAGCCATGGAGAGGCCATCCGATCTGCCCACCTAACTCTGCAGGAAAAAGGCCAAGAACCTAAGGCCTGAAACTGTAGCTGTGTTTTCACCTCATGATGTTCATCCTGTGGCCAACAGCCTGGAGGAATGTTTGATTGCCGCCAGTACAGGTGCAGTGGGTACCAGCATGGAAGCCACAGAACCCCATGCAGAAGGCATGTCCTCGGAGGCCCTGCAGACATCGGCTTCCAATGCCAAGGGGGAACCCAGGCTTGCATTGGCCGACCAGATGGATCCCTTGCCTACCATGCTGCTGTCTGACCCCAGGCCTACTCCAGGCTATGATGCCTGCTATGCCCTCCTTGAAAAAGAAAGAAAAGAGGAAGCATACCTCTCCTATTGTAGAAAGTCAACCAGACTGGCAGGCTTTCTCGCAAAGCCTTTTCAATGCATTCATGGCCTTAAGATCTGCTGCTTCAGTAGCTTCACCAGTCCCCTCCCGTGTTGAGTCCTAGGCCTCAAGCCTTAGATTTCTCTCAGGTGGAAAAGGAGGAATCCTCTGAGTCCTCCTCACAGGAATCACTGTCCTATCTTTCTCAACTTCCCTCCCCTCTTGGTTATGCCTCCCTAAAGGAAGAATCTGCTGAAGCAGATTCCCCAGCAGAAGATTTCACCTTTAAGGCGACCACTGCTAAGATCAGGGAGAACTTTAAATGGGATTCATCTGAGATGACAGAGGTACAGAAAAGGTTCTATGAACTTCTCCAGATGGATTCCCCTGCTCCTTCACGTATCCCCCTCCAGTACTGCCAGCATTCCTTGATGCTTTCACTGGAGCTTCCTTGAACCCTGACTCACACTCCCCTGCTCCCCACAGATCTGACAGGTTCTGCAAAGTTCCTGAGGCAGCTAAATTCTTAGTGAAATGCCCTGCAGCTGACCCAGGTACAATTTCAGTCTCTGCAGACAAGGCATCCAAACTCCTTCCTTCTTCCCTCCTCTCTACTGACAAAGATAACAAGGCTGTGGAACGTTTGGGGAAAAAAGGTTTACATTTCCTCTACCCTGGCATTCAGGGCGATCAGTTATCAGACCCAGACCCACATGTCCAAATATGCCATATCTCTTTTGAAAAAAGTCACAAAACAGTTGTCTGACATTCCTGATTGCCCACCAAAGCTCAACTGTCCACCTTCATCTCCTTGACGTCCCAGGTCACTAGACATTCCATTGGGTGTAGCTATGATGCTGCTGAGGCCTCAGCTAGGTCTGCTACATCAGCTTCTGCCCTCAGAAGGTATTCATGGCTAAGACTTCAGCCACTACCCGATGACATCAGAGCAAAGCTCCTAGATGCACCTTTACAAAACTCAGCTCTGTTTGGCACCAAGATATCAGAGCTATTTAAGACTTTGAAACAAAATGGGAAGGAGCACAAGACCTCAAACATCTGTTTGTCTCTGCTATCCCCAAGTTTCTTAGAAACTCCCATCCCTAAAACCCAATTTACCAGGAAGTCACTCTGCTCCCACTCCCCCTTCCAGACCTAGGAAAGCTGCCAAGAAGCTATCTACTCCTGCCAGACCTACACAACCTCCAGCTCAGAAATCTCAGTTTCACGACAGGGCAGGTAGCTTGTGACTACCTGCCATTCTTAAAGCCTCCCCCCTCCCTCCATCCCACCATCTCTAAGGCTGTATCACTGTCTCCCAGTGTGGAGACACATCACTACAAACAGCTGGGTCTTATCCGTAATAGAAAATGGGTACTGTACAACATGGATCACTACTCCATCTGGGAGGGGTATCCCTCAGCCCCCCAAAGAGCAGCTTCCTCTCTTTCAAACTGTTTTGGACACCCTCACAGCTCAAGACACCATCCAGCCTGTTTCACAGACAGAAAGGGGAAACGGTTTCTATTCCAGGCTCTTTCTAGTCCCCAGAAAAGGTAGACCCTGGAGACCAATCCTGGACCTCTCCCACCTAAATCTTTTCCTGCAAGTGCCCACCTTCCAGATGCTCACCTTGTAAACTCTCTTCCTTTGAGTTTGCCTCAGGAGTTCATGGCCACCTTGGACATCAAGGATGCCTGCCTTCACATACCCATAAGGCCCAAATTCAGAAGATACCTACATTTCTCTGGGGTCTCTTTTCATTTTCAGTTCTCGGTCTTGCCCTTCAGTCTCTCTACAGCACCAAGGGTATTCATCAAGTGCCCGGCACCAGTGGTAGCCTTCTGCTGACTGAAGGGATCCAGATTTTACCTACCTCAAATAGATCTGTTTGCCTCCCCCATGAAGAGACGGCTTCCTTTCTCCTGCACCAGGATGCCCAACCCTCTGGTGAGGGCAATGGATGCCTTTTCAGTTTCTTGGATGGGCATGTTTCTCTATGCCTTCCCCCATTCCCTCTTATTCAGAAAGTCCTACTGAAGTTTCAGCATGACAGACCAAAAATCTTGTTGGTGACCCCTTTTTGGCCAAGACAGCACAGGTTGCCCCTCCTTCTACATTTACCCAAGGTCAATCGCCACAAGTTACCCCACAGAGTGGAAGTTCTCACACAGGACAAGGGATCTCTAATCCATCCACACTGGCAATCTCTACACCTCACCCTGTGGATGATAGAATTCTGATCCCTTACAGACACCTATACAATGAGTACATGCTCACAGTCCTGCAGGAGGCTAGGAAACTTAATACAAGGAGATCTTATGAATCCAAGTGGAAAAGATTCTCCATATGGTGTCTTCAGAGACAGTTGTACCCATTACAGAACAAGGTCCCTTTAGTATTGTCCTATCTATGTGAACACTTATAGACAGGATTAGCGCACTCCTCCATCGAGGCTCATCTGTCTGCCATTTCAGCTCGTCTGCCTCTGGAACCCCCTCTGACTTCCAGATTGCCTGCAAAGTTGTTCTTAAAAGGAGTGCTACATCTCAGGGCCCACAGGAAGCCCATCCCCCCTCTCTTGGACCCGAATTATTTTTTGGAAAAGCTCACGGTGCTCCCCTCCCTTTGAACTGGCATCCAAGACTTCTCTGAAATACTGCAAATGGAAAACAGTACTCTTTGTGGCCTTAACTTCAGCTAGAAGAGAGTCTGAGTTACAAGCTCTCATGGCAATGGCCATTCCCCCTTTCTCATATTCCACAAATACAGGGTAACCCTTAGAACCAGTCCATCGTTCATGCCCACGGTGGTCAGTGAGCTTTCCTTAAATGAAGCCATCCACCTCCCCACCTTCTTTGCCCACCCACAAAATGACAGTGAGAGTGTCTTACACTCCCTTGATGTGCACAAATAGCTTAGGTTCACCAGCACAAGACTGTCTGTCAGGAAGTCTGACCGGTTGTTTGTCTCCTTCCACCCCAGGGCCCTGGAGAAAGCGGTAACAAAACAACAATCTCAGCCTGGATTTCCAAGGCTATTACCTTCTGCTATGCAAACCATGGGAAATCAGTGGGATCCAAGTTTTAAACACACTCCACTAGGACTATGGCCTCTTCAAGAATCTTTTTCAAAGGTTTGGACACCTTCACCATTCTAGAGGCAGCCACTTGGACATCTGTACACACATTCACCAAACATTACACGTTAGAACAAATCTCTTGGTCCAGGGCTGGGTTCATCAGGGCTATCCTCCATGGATTCATAGAGAATTCCCCAGGCCACCACCATCTTCCTCACAGTGAGCTTTGGCACTCACCCGAGAGTACAGAATAGTGCAACATGTGAATAGAATGACAGAATAGTTGTGTAAAATCTTATAACCATAAATGTCTTTCTCTTCCATGTTGCAGTATTCCTTCCCTCTCTCCTGCCCCTCCTGTTATTATACCTTTCCCTTCTTGAATAGCACAGGACTGGGGTTCAACTGGGGTTCTCAGTTCTGAGGTCTAGTGCATGCAGACATCACTTTTATGGCCCACACTCATCTAGCCATGTCAGACATCCCATGCACCTTGCAGTCACTACAGAGCTTTGAAGACTGGCCGGATGTTCAGGTAGCAAGAGGAGGACACCCAAGAGTACAGAATACTGCAACATGTAAGAGAGGGACATCTATGGTTATGGTAAGATTTTATAGAAGTATTCTTCATTATTAATCAATACCAGATAGGTATGTACTAGCCTGTACTTCTAGAAGATCATTTTTGTCCAGAAAAGATCGTTTCTCTTTTAACATCTCATATGTAACTAGTACTTAAGATGATATTCTTAGATAAATAAGCCTTCAAATAATGCCCTTTTTAGGATAAGAAAAGCCCTCCTGTAAGATAAACAGAGGAAGAAAATAGAGGAATCCTAAGTATTTTCAAAAACGTCCATATCAGAGAAAATATTTTACAGATTCTCTTTAGCAGAAAGTACTGCTCCATAAGTAATGAATGTGTAGCGCTTCATTTTATGTACCATAATTGGAGAATTGTTGTCGTACCCCCAGAATTACATCTGCCTTCATAAAGCATTGCCTTTTCTGTTTGTTTACATATATTTCTATGCATTTTCCACTTTCTACTTTTATTTATTTATTTTATTTGACATTTGTTACCCGGGGGTGTCTAACTGACCCAAAAAGGCCCTTTTACAGCAGAGGCCCGAGGAGAAAAGCTCCACATAGAAAAATTACAGATACATTTAGATATTTAGATATAATCAGTATACACACAAATTACAGTAGACATGTTTTTACAGTGTATGCAGCACATCAATAGTTACAGTGGAGAGAACAAACAAGAAAATATTAATTTAAAAATAAAGGTAATTAATAGATTTGTGGTGTACAGCTGAAATTTGGAACATAAGTAGAATTCATACATAATGCACAGGTACAGTACATACATTGTAGATTAGCCAGTGTTTGTGAGTAAGAGTGAAAACTATTATCAAGTGCTCTAGGTTTAGTATGTGTACCTTATCCTCTTTCACTAGCCTGGGGAGCAGTTATGGCACTGCCAACTTTGCTTGAGATGTTGCCTAATGAAGTTTTTAAAGGAGGCCTTGGACAATGTGTTTTGTATGCTAGTGGGGAGAGAGTTCCATTTTTTAGCTACTGAACTACTATATAGTGCATCTCCAAAGCTATTGTAGCTGTTGGTGACTTCTAGTAGTAGTTTGCTTAATGAAATAAGAGGACTTTTGGCTGCGTGATGTTGTACTAGGTTTTTGAGGGCAGGACACTAATTGGGAAGGTAATAATAGAATGACAGAGGCAGAGCTGATTGTAGATTAGGAGGTTGGGCAGTTCAAGCCAGTGGAGCTGTCTCAAAGCAGCACAGTGATGAGTTCTATATGAGTAATTTGCAGCAAAGCTGGCAATTCTGTTATTGCAGGCATCCATTTTGTTTAGTTCAGTTTTGTTGAGATTAGTCAGAATGGGAGATGCATAGAGTAGGGTGGATAGAAGTTGGAAGCGAGCAATGGCTGATCATGTGTTGTTGGTAAGAAATGGTTTGATACGGTAGAGTGATCCCAGTTTGGCATGTGCTTTTTTAACAGTTAAGTGGAGATGACTATCAGATTTTAGGTGGGAGTCTATGGTTATTCCCAGTAGCTTAGTCTGTGCCACTGGAGCGATTGGAGTAGCATTTTTGGAGTAGATATTGAATTCACTGTTATCAGTGTTTTTGTTAGAACTGGTTATAATCATAAGCTGAGTTTTCTTTGGATTGAGGATAAGTTGGGCTTTGGTAAGGTAGTTTTCAATGTCAGAGAGGGCTAGCAGAATTGTTTGTAGGAGGGTGGGAATGTTTTGTGCAGCACAGATTAAGGTAGTATCATCTGCATACTGAATGATAGATGCATGCTGTGTGGAGGTATGGAGGTCATTTGTGAAGATTGTGAATAACAGTGGTCCTAAGATAGAACCCTGTGGGACTCTTTTAGTTATGGGCAGCTGAGGAGAGAGAGAATTTTCCAATTTCACAGCTTGATACCTGTCAGTTAAGTAGCTTTGGAACCAGGTAAGAGTGGAATTTGATAGGTGATATTGGTTTAGTTTGTGTAGCAGGATTTGGTGCGAGACTGTGTCAAATGCTTTGGACATATCCAAAAAAGGGGTTGCCACCTGTAGGCCTTCGTTTTGGAGATGGTTTACTGTGTATGTGAAGCAGAGGAGGGCTGTCGTGGTACTATGGGCAGGTCTGAAACCATGCTGAGTAGGTGACAGGATGTTGCTGTCTAGGAGATATTTTAGCACCTCGGTATGGATGCATTTTTCTAGATTTTGGCCGGAGGGGGGAGAGTATAGAAATTGGTCTGTAGTTATTAAGTTCAGTGGAGGTCCCATCTTTATGTATGGGTGTAACATAGGATATTTTCCAGAGTTTGAGCACATAGTTTTCAACAACTGATCTGCTTATAAGAGTGGAGATTGAGATAGCAATAGCATCTGCTGTGAGTTTCAAGAAATGGCTGGGGAGTAGGTTGGCTGCTGTTGATGAGATTTTTAGTTTGGAGAGCATGCTTTTGATTGAAGTGGTGGAAACTGTTTTAAGGGTAAAGCTTGTATTAGTGTTATTTGTGTTGGTGGGTATAGTGAGGTTAGATCTGTCCTGTGATACTAAGGATAGAATTGAGTTCACAAAGTGGGAGTTGACTTGTGTTTTGATGGGAACTTTAGTGTCAGAGGTGGTTGGTTTGAGAGTAGTTTTTGGGTGGGTTTTAGTAGCTGGTTTACATTTTTCCAAAATATTTTGGGGTTATGTCGGTATTTATTTTGTAATGTCGTGTAGCAGGATTTTTTTGTCCAGCCTAATGCATTTTTTTGCACAGTTGCGCAGTTCTTGGTACTTAGGTTTTTTTTTTTTTATAGTAACACCAGGCAATGTCTCTGGACTTGAGGATTTGTTTGGTTTCTGTACTGAGCCAGGGGTTTGTAGAGGTTCTAACCTTGATTTTGTGCAGTGGAGCGACAGTGTCTAGGTCTTGTAGAAATGTTTTGTTGAAATGTGCTACAGCCTGGTCAAGAGAACATCACTCTCGGGTGTAAAAAAGAATCTACTGTACCATAGCCTTCCCATTTATTTTATTCATTCTTTTCTTATTCCTGATACCATATAGTATAAAGTCTTTTTCAGATGTATTATCACATATCTCTGTCTTGTGAAGGGTTTAAAGGCCGCAGTCTGACAGTTAAGGGTACTAAGTCCCATTTCATCCATGATATTAAAAAAAAGCTCATTTATATACACTAGGAAAAACCAAGAGGCCAACAAATACCCCATGCCTTACTACTTTATCTCTTAGTATTCTATTAAATGGCCTTCTAAAGAAATGTTTACCTGCTGATGGACAGAGTATATAAGGCTTTATTTATTTATTTGTTTGTTTGTTAACCAGGGTGATAAAATAAAATGCATCTGCTAGAACCATGAGTAAATTTATGTGACTCACAAAGAAGTAATAACGCAAAAACGTTCAACGTGACAAGACTTGGTTTTAGTGGACGTGTTTTATTTTGCCGTTAATCTTCTGCATGGATCACTGATTTACTGCGATGCTGTGGATTTATTTCTTAACCAGGGTGGTGGAATGATCCCTGTGGATGTTTTTCAGACTCAGCGTGGGAGTATTGTCTGGTAACGTGACTTGGTCAGAATCACACTGTGAGGCAAATGGAGGCTGAGGTAAACAGACTCTGGACCACATGAAATAGCTCATAACCTTAACCCTTTGCACCAACTGTCTGACAAAATTTGCACTTGCATTCGTTTGGATGCCATTCTTTCTGAGAATCAACCAGAGCCTTCCCTTGTTCTCTGAATTAAATGCCACCTCAGAATATATAAACATAGCCTAAACTTTTTGCACCCTAGCATGAGATATTTCTTTATGTATATGATCAAATATTAAACAGGCTTCTTATGTTCAGTTTGTTTTGTCTAAATGAACATTGTTGTTTATGAATCACATCCTTTCCCAATTATTTCTTCAAATCTTCCAAAATTAGGCTGGAGAAAATTTTTAGGAAGCTATGTAGAAGTGTGGTATGGTGATACATCCTCAGATTCTGTCCATTTCCTTTATTGTGGATGAGAACTATTATTCTCTGTTTCCAAGGCTTAGGGAAACTCAAATAATTAATTCCCAATCCCATCAGGACACAAAACTTTATTTCTGTCGACAACTTGTTCTCCAGTTGTTTAAGCAGTTACTTAAATTTTTATATCATATTGTTTATTTCATGGCTCCTTAACTTTATCTTAGCTTTTTTGTAATGTTCCTGTTCTGAAACTCTTTGAAAACTTAAGTCATAAACTTCTGTCATCAGGCAGTCTTCTGTACTGAGAGATATGTTTGTATAACATACCACCACAGTCCAACCTTTTGTTTTCCTTCCTTTATACCACCTGAAATATTTCTTCCTATCTGTTTTCTGTAAACCAACCACATTTTATCAAGATCCTATGTCCTTTTCTGATCACCCTCATTCTTGTACCTGTACTAATATCTTTCATCTTCTTTCAGTGCCTGATAACCTTTTGATCATTTCATGTATGCACATTCCTTAACAAATTACTTTTTCCTGAGTTTCTCCCTAGCACAGTTTGGCACACCATATTACTGGATGATTGCTATGATTTATTCATCCAGAAAATGCTTATTTAACATTTCCTTTACCATTTTGGTATTTTATCCTCCCTGTTCTATAAGTACTCTTCCACATATTTGCTATTCCTTTTAAAATTCTTTAAATTCAACATGATCTCCTTATTATAACATAATAATCAGTTCTACTGTTTGTCAAGATTATGTTTTTGTTTTGATCTTAAGATCAGACGAAAAACAAAATTATTACTTTGTCCTAATGATGATATTAAGTACTATTTCAGTGGAAGTCATACCATTTAATTACTGATGCAGCTTGAACAGCCACGTCAGTAGAGCGACAGCTTTGCTGAGATATGCTAGAGCCATTAGCTTTACACAAACTGTACGTATTTACTAGCTAGTAAAAGATGCTCATTTTTATTTACTACTGTTTCTGTAGATTTCTTTCTGTGTTTCCTCTTTATAATTTCTAGTTCTGGCATTAAAGGCTGTGCATGGCAAAGGCTTATCTACCCTTTCACTTCCATTCAGAATCTCATTTATTGTTCATGTCATTTAGAATTATTCTGTTGTGCAATATTCAGATAGTAAACATTACCAGCAGTTGAATTTTCTTCTTAATCTTATAATAAGCAGATTGTTGGCGGTAAACATCCCTTTCAGTTCAGTCTGAGCTTGTCCTAACCAGAACTACTAGACCATTACAGGGTCATGCAAAATCCTAGTTGCCCATACTATGAAGTTCCCATACTGTATTTTTATTTCAAAGAAAAGATATAGGTTCCATAGAATAAGACAAAGCTATATAATGGAATAGAGTATTATTCATTTACCATTTCTTGATTGTCAAAGGTCCTGCTGGGCAAACAGCAGAGGCTTAGGGAGAAGTGCTCCACTGCACGTAGAATAGCTAATTTAAGACATTGACTAGTTGCACTCTGTATTTCTGTTTATTTAGATTACACAGAGAAGAATCACATTACAGTGATATGTGCAAAAACATTAAAACCATATGTAAAGCAGTATGCATGTCTTATGCATGGGCAATAAACTCAAATCAATGAATAACTTTATATGCTTCTTCTGTGCTGACAAAATAAAAAAAGGTGACTGAGCTGATTAGCTGAGATGTTACTGATGTGACCTAATTTACCGAACTCTGGAGTATATTTAATAAAGAAACAGTGATGAGACATATCCAGTAAAATTCAAATGTTAAGGTACTAAGAAGATGAGGGGAGCAATTGCTAGGACAAACTAAAACTGAATGATGTAAGAAGATTAGAATGTGGAATTTTGCAGAATGTGCAGAATGTACTTGATCATGGTGATCTCCATTTATAGAAAGATTTGTTAATTGTCCATGAAGAGTCGGTGGCATTTTAAAACAAGAATTTTCCATAACTGTATATTCCCACATTTAGAGTGATTATTTTCCATTTTATTTTATTTTATTTATTTATTTTATTTTAATTTACATTTGTTGACCGGGCTAGTCCAGCTGGATATATGTCCATTTTCAGTGGAGGCCCGGGGAGAAAAGCTCCAATGGTTATAACAAGTATAGGGAATACAAAAAAAATACACATAGCAAAACAAAACAAATCTTAAGCATAAAAGATAATCAGACTTTAGTATAGGTAATTTACATGTCAGAGGAAATATACATAACAAGATAGTATTCCTAAGAAAAAGTTATTAAATAATTGCAATATGCAATTGATAATATCATAACATAGTGTAAATAATACATAGTCATAAATTTTTAATTTTTTTTGTTTAGTATATATGAGATAAGTTATATCCACAAGGATGTTATGTCCGTGAGGATCAGTCAGGATGTAGTATAGTGAGAAGGAAATATTGAGGTAGAGGATCCATTGATCCATTAGACATTCTTTAGTCATGTTAGATTTTTCTATGTGGAATCTTCGTGGAACAGTGTTGCTAGTCTCACATTGCATGTCATGAGTCATGAGGATGTTTAGAACATTGGTATTTTTCAGATTGTAATGGTATATGTATTAATGAAATACTATATATTAATGAAATACATTTAACAGGGTAAGTCGTGGTGGTGCAGCGGTAGCGTTGTCACCTCCCAGCAGTAGGTTCTCCCATTCGATTCTTGGCTGGAGCACCTTCTGTGTGGAGTCTGCATGTCCTCCCCGCGGTCGAGTGGCATTCGAAAGACATGCGTGAATGGGCATGCCTTAGTTGAAGGTTGGGCATCGGGCTGGCACCTCCGCACCATAAAAATCAACTGCCAATCATTAGCAGACCGGAGTTCCACTGTGGCGACCTCTAACCCGGAAAAGCCAAAAGAAAACAAACAATCATTTAACAGTGTAAAGATTTTTTTGATTTATATCATCCCCAGTACTTTGAGGTTTAAACAGTGATTTGTCTTGTATAATGAGATGTAACATGCCCAGGCTAAGTGCAGAGACTGATGAGTTAAGTAACTGGTTATTTCATGAATATCATTCAAGAACCAAGTAATGATGAAAGTGCATGGATCTGAAATGCTTCAGTGTGTGGGGATAATATCTAACAGATTTTGCACCACATACTTTATACTTGTGTCATGCTATAAAGTGTACAATGTTTGCTAGTGAATAATGTACTTATTTGGATTAATATATTTTGCTATTAATTTTCTAGGAACTGGTGCAGACTGTCTGTATGGGAGGCAACTATCTCCTAAATGTTGGCCCCACAAAAGATGGAGTGATTGTTCCAATATTTCAAGAGAGATTGTTGGATGTTGGGCGGTGGTTAAAAGTGAATGGAGAGGCCATTTATGGTTCCAAACCATGGAGAGTACAGATGGATAATAGTACTGGTATTATCTGGTAAGAAACGTTATACATTTTGTACCTTTACACTGAAACACAATATTTTCAGCAGTGTGGAGAACTAACTCCATATTGAAGGTTTGAAGGTACACAAGAAGATACCAAGTTCGTGATTTTACTCGACAAGTTTGTGACCTATGGTCCTTCAAGAATGCTATAACTGTGCTAATATTTTCTTCCCATATATTAAGATTATTTGTTGAAGAAAGTCAATGACTAACTTGTCCTGAATGTAGAGGGATACTTGCTCTATAATCTTGGAAGACATTGTAGAAGGCATTCATTACATTGTTTTTCCGTTTTTGCCAATAATCTTTTTACTGATATTAAAATTAAAAACATGATCTTAAAACCTGAGATTTCTTCAAAGACATCAACTGATTACATTTGATTTAGTTAAAAAACTGAGACAGAAGTATAGCCTGAAGTGAAAACCTATATAACATCAACCACAGCTACAACAGCTCTTAGGAAGATTGTGTTCAGGACAGAAATCTTATGGTAATGAAAATGGATTGACAAGCCAGAGAATAGTGATGAAGGAAGGAAGTATTGCCCATTAAACCACAGTGTCTTTAATGAAGGCATTGGAATTAGCAACAGTAGGTTAGCAGAACTGAGCTATCTTGACTAAATATATTTGTTTCAGAAGAAGGTAGAAATCTTTGATGAGGCTGGCAAAAATCTTGGTGTATTCAGTTTACAAAGATGAGGGATATCATAGAAATGGAGGGGATACATGACTGCATCCATGGTAAATCTTTTTTTTTTTTTTTTTTTTTTTTTTTTGATAAATTGTTACCCGAATGGGAAAAAGTAACAAAGAACACTGCAAAACCTAGCTATTCTAGAAATAAGGTTGACACCACAAAAGGTATGGAAGTTGCAGTTCTAAAAATAAGATTGATACCATAAAAGATGTGCACATTTAAAGACACCCAGTTGCTTAGAGCAGACTGTTTGCAAAATGAAATCTAGATGGATTTAGTTTGCCAAATAAATTGAAGGAGTTCAATATGCAAAACTTTAAATATTTGTGAGTATACAGTCAGCTGCATTGGTGTAGGTAGGTGGAGTCCTGACTACACCCCAGTGACCCAAATTCAAGAACCATCTTGGGTGTCTGTAGGAGCTGCAGTGGGGGAAGATGAATGACAAGGCATTGCCTGCTTATCTCTTGTGTGTTTGTGTGTATGTGTGGGGGGACATATTTGTGGTGCTTGGTCCATGAACTGCATTGCTGATTCCAGGGCTCTGTTAAGAACCACTGTGGATGTAAATGGCTTGACAAAGAATAGCATGTCACCACTTCAGTGCGGCATCCCCCCAACAGCACATATGAATGCCCACTTAGGTGACATCAGACCCACACATCAGGGCATAATTTGAAAAGTGCAATGCAAGCTTCAGTAGGGCAGGTTCTCGTCTGACCATATCCCACTTGGATGTGTGGTGGATAGAACACAGAAAACCTACGTATGGAAATTGGAAGACTCCAGTGTGTAAGGCTGTCCCAAAAAAGAGGCAGCCTCGACATTATGGGTCAAACTTGGTTGCCACTGCAGTGCGGATACCTCCAAGGACAGGAACATTGGAGAGGAGGCCATAGAGGAAACTTGATATTGGCACTGCATAATGTAAGAATGCAAACAAACAAAAAGAAGCATTTCAGGGATATATGCTGACACAAAAAATTAATGTGAAAGAAGAAACAGGTAGAATTTCCATTTTAACTATAGAATTTTTTTGACGGGGGAACTTCATAGTTGTCTAAGAGGGTATGTAGAGTACCATAATTTCAGAAGGATGGCACAGGGGAAAGAGTTTCAGTTTGTGAACCAAATATTTAACAGTGATATCAAATAGTAAATAAGCAAAATCTCTCACTGTAAAAATATTATTTGCCAGTCCACCAGTTATAGTTGTTCAGCTATATAGAAGCCCAAACTTAAAGACCAAGAAGCCTTTACTCACGTGTTGCTGGATAATTTTAGTGGCAATATCGCAGTAATAACTGGCAATCTAAATATGTCATAAGTAAGATGGGACACCTTTCCACTTTCAAAAAAACCCCCAGCAGTTTAAAAATCCTATCACCTTTGTTACACCAAAAGAATGTCTACCGCGCAGGGATTTTAACTCATGGCATGGTAGTTTATTAGATGTGGGGCTGTCATAACCTGACACTGATGTTAAGAATATATCTCCAGTTGAACCTCTTGGCACCTCAGATTGTGTAAGCATTAAATAGTCAATTAATTTAAATGTACAATACAGAGAGCAAAAGAAAACACTTTAACTTATTTTACAAGGCTTTGAGGCTCTGAATTTCAGCTTAGCATTATGGAACCAATAAGGTGATTTACATGAATTATCTAAAGAAGTATGTGTTGAGAGTTTGTGGTGTGAAAGAAATAGCACTGTAGGGCTAGCCTCCCAGTGGTATAAACCTTGGCTTTAGATGATTGCCACTGTTTAAGTAAAACCCCAACCCCATGTGCAAAAATGGGAAGAAGAGGTGTAGATGGATGGACAGATCTTTTATGACAATCAGTAATGCATACAAGAAAATCAAATGCCCCGGTAGAATGTTAAACTTAAAACAATTGCAAGAAAAAAGGTATTTCTGAAAACTGAGTAGAATGTTCCCATCAGTTTATAATGTCATCCTGTTAAAGAAAGGCACGTAGGTATTCAATATGGAAATCAAAAAATCCAAGGTAAATTATGAAGTTTGGTTAGCAAAATATATTGTAAACAAAAACTATAAATATCTTTGAAACCATAACTGCAACTGTACATTGATAACATTAATAAAAACTGATGATAATTCAGAAACTACTGACACTGCCCTGATAGTGGGTGACTTTTTTTCTCAAAAATAGTTTTCTTTACAATAAAATAAATAGAATTATACCGGTTTACACATTTACATTATTTACAAAAAGGAAAAATGGAAAAAATATGCTTTAGTTTTACACATAAATTAAACAGCAAAAAAATTGTATCTATTCTATACAGTTGACATTTTGTCATTTAGTTATGTTTTTCTAGTAATAATTTCAGTTTGTTCCAATATTTAAATTTTTATGCCATGTGATCTGATAGTGGATATCTTTCTGAACAATTTGCCATTCAAGTAATGGGAAGGATATCCAATGGTCAAATATCAGTAGACTTAAACATTACAGTATGTCCGTAAAGAAAACTAAACCAAACTATTCAGCCAGTCATGATGGGTTGAATGGGTTCTTTATTAGAAAAATAAGTATATACTTAGTTTCTGTCTTAACAGATATATTCCAGACATATTTGGAAAGTGTTTTTTTCCCCTGATATTTCAAGAAATGTCCCTATCATACCACTTAAGGGGTGGGGTTATGTCATTGAGTTATCAACTTATTGGCTAATAAGTCTTGCTTGTATATTAGAAAAGGTCTTTGAAAGAGTCCTCCTTATGCTGTTGTTTTCCAGTGGATCTGGGATTAGGAATATCCGCCAGCATGGCTTTTAATTGGGTAGATCGTGCAGCACAGACCTAATGAGTTTCTTTAAATTTATTTCTGATGCACTACATAAATGGATTTCATTTGATGTTATTTATTTAGATTTAGCAAAATCATTTTCAGAATTTCATAGTTTCATAGACCAACAGCCATAGGGGTCCTTTATAAGCCTAACAATGCATCCCATATCTCTGACGAGTTCTAGTACCCTTGATAGTGTTAGCAGGGCCTTGGGAAATACAATATTTACATGATGCCTGTGTCCATTAGAGACATATGTGACAAACTAAGAGTGAAATCCCAAATCCTCATAGAGTTGTCCAAGTTGTATTTGAATTAGGTTAGGGAGATACTCTGCTTCATGTGGATGGGAAGCTTATTCCAGACAAGGAGTAGTCTCTGAGATGCATACCTGTCTCTCCAGTAGGTCCTAATTATATTACAGGCAAGGTTTAAGTCTTTTAGAATAGTAATTCTGGTGCTGTTTGTTTTGTGGATATGCAGGAGGTCCATTAGAGTGGGGTTTGGCAGTAACTTGTATGCTAGGCATAGATCTTCTCTCAGCAGCCTGTAGGAAACAGAATGTAGGGATAGGGATTTGAGGTGGTCTGCATAACACTTATTTACACCCTGTATTATTTTAGAGAGGAACCTCTGTAGATGTTTCAGTTGGTGGATGGGCCTGCTTAGGTACATACTAAAAGGGTTGCTGTACTCAGTGACAGGTATGATGAATGTTGAATGCAGTCTAACAATGACCTCCTTGGATCCTAGATGCCATACCTTTGTTTATAAGTTACACAACATAGAATAATTTCTTCATTGCCATAAACATATGATGGTCAAAGGCTAGATTTCTGTCTATGTGTGTCCCCAAGTCCCTGACTGTTAGGTTGACTCTTAGGGGTGTATTGTCAATATGGTGGTTACCAGGGGTGGCTGACTTCCAAACAGATACTGTTATGCCTCTATTTATATTTAGTTTCAGTCCATGTCTCTGACACAGGTTGTTTGTCTGTTTCAGCCCTTCCTAGAGAACATTAGTGTTGGTGGGAAATTCTATTATTGCTGATAATCTGCAATCATCTACAGATTTGGTCAGCCAGAGACCTTTGACATTGACTTTGACTTCAAAGAAGTAGATGCCAAAAAGGAGCAGTCCCAAGACTGATCCCTGAGGAACTGTGCTGTTGACCATTCTCTTTTTAGAGGTAGACTCCCCGATTCTAACTTCCTGGGTCCTATCTGTGAGCCAGTTGGCTGTCCACTGGATGATATAAGGGTTTATACCTAACCTCCTGAGTTTTTCAACAATGAGGTATTTTTGTCAGATGCCTTGCCCAGGTCAAGGTAAGCAGTGTGAACCATTTTGCCCTTGTCTGCTGCTTTGTTGACATTTGCAAAGAAGTCCACTAGGATGAGTTGGCACAACTTGCCCCTGACAGAAACAAACTGTGTTGGGTCCAACACCTAGAAGTTTCTTTTTTCATTACTGATCATTTCTGTGATACTTTCCAGGGACAGTAGATGGCTTGCACATGTGCAGAGGGATGAAAGTTGTCATTCTGCATTCTTGAGGCACAAAGCCTGTTTGGAGGCTATGGTTAAGTAGTGATTCCAAATGGTCTGATAAGTCATGTTTCATGCTATATAGGCAGACTGGGATATTGCTGGAGCCCATTGATTCAGTGCTCTTGGTCTTATAGAGAGCATTGTGGACTTGTTCTCTAGTGATAGTTGGGGAGTTATATTTGATAGGATTTCCTGAGGGGTAGGCTGGGGGAATGTTAGAACTGAAATTTTCTGCAAGCAGGTTTGCTATATCCTCTGGGTCAGTGTGGGTGCTGCCATTAATAATGAGCTCTGCACAAAATTGTGTACTGAATTTGAGGTTGAGGACCCAGCTAAAGAATGTCATATGGTTGTTCTTGGCCTGTGAGATGAGGTATACCTCAATTTTGGCTTTGGTAGACTTTATTTCTCCTCTGAGTTGGGTGGTTAGTTTGATGAGAGTGCTGTTATATTGATAGATGCTACATCTCCTAATTTTTGCCATGATTTTCTTCCTTCTGTCATACAGTCTTTAGATGTTGTGATTCCTCCAGTCTGGCTTGTTTTTGTGTTAGTTCTGTAATTATAAAAGAACAAATAGCCAGCACTCTACTGGAGCATACATCTTTTAATGTATAAAAACACAACAAACAGACTGGTTTCGGCCCAGTGGCTTTTATCAATGTAAAACACCATTAGTAAATGCATCACCTTATATTTCAAAAATATAATGGAATAATTAAACCCCATTAAATAATTATTAAAAATGTTCATTAAGACCAGGTGAAAACAATCCTCCCAGTTTCACAATCTAAGATTTCTCTTTCTTATTTAACAATTTGTACCAACCAGTTTTTATTGATCTATGTCCCAAAATTCTATCAATGACAATAAATTTAAAGGTAGCTGTCTTATGTGTAATTAACATAGTTGGAAGTGTAGACCAACAGAAGAGAAAAACATTTGCTTTACCAACATGCCCTCATCAGTCTAATATCAATCAAAGTGTTACTAGCACATTAATATAATATAAGAAATTATTGTAACATCTTTTAAGAATAGAGTATTTTTCTATCCACAGTAATTAATACAGGTATCAAAACAGTAGCCCTATTTTCTGGATTTATGAGGAACTAGTAGTTATACAGCCACTAAAATATGTGCACATTCCCCGTGTATTATGTTCACAGTAATTAATCCAGTTGTCTTTATAAAAGCCCATTTTACAGGACATATAATGAACTGATAGCTAATTAGACATTAAAACATTTAAAATTCTCAAATATTACTACTTTTCATCAGTGCTTTCACAAAAAATACTTCTTCAGATCAATCAAAAATACAGCCCAAAATGAAGTCCAGAATAGAAACAGAAGTATATATGCATGTGAGCAAAAATGAACATCCGTAGCTCTATCATTTCCATAGGTTAGACTGGAGAGTTTAAGCTAAACTGTAGATATTTTGCCAAATGCATGAAATATGGGCCCCTAGTGGAAATCCTCCTTGTAGTAACATCTATGATTAAGTTTTCTATCTGCAAATACATTTTTTATCCAGCAGCTAATATTCAAATTTTATATGCAGTGAGTCTCACTTGACAGTCTAGTTCCTTGTTTTCAGAACATTTTTGTTTTGTAACTATCTTTAAATCTAGACTGCTAAATAAGTGAAATGAATGTGTCACTAATTACTTTCAAGCAAATTGGAAATTTTATAACTTTATATAAGACAATGAAGAGTAATAATATTATTTATTCTAGACATTGCCTGTGAGGGTCTAAGCCCATACGTTTGTCTTTGACTGAAAAAAAGAATATATCATTCTGGTGCTTCTAAGTTGTAGAGTCTAAAAGTACAATAGTGTCCTCATCATTATAAATCCTAGTCTCTGACTCATCCAGGTGGTTAACTATGTATTGTAGGAGAATGATGAACTCCGCAAACTAGGACGTTGCATTTTCTATGAGTATCTGCTTTGTGTACATTACACACTTAAATTGTCACACACAGACACACATATTTTGTGATCATATTTGAATGTTCATATTTGTGAATAATTGCTATGCACATTAGCACAAGTATTAGACAATCGTACACTACAAAAAACTAGACTTGTGCTGTGGTGCTTGTGTTAAGTCCTATGCTCTTTCTACTCTCCCTGTAGTCATTTGGTGTGTGGGTGTGTTCATTTGCTTGATATTCAAGATACTGTTTTAGACCAGCAAGTGAGACACTCCTATCAGACACTGCTGATGTCATCAGCTACAAAGTGTTGTCATACACCATAAAAGCTATCTGTGTGCTGTGGAGCTTGCACTAAGTGCTGTGCTCTGTAAATAGTTAGCTAGGAGTTCTGCTCACTGCAGTCAATTAGTGTGTGTGTGTGTGTGTCTGTGTTCACTTGCTTGACATTCAGCAGACTAGTTTAGACCAGCATGTGAGACACTCCTACTACCATCCTCTCACCAGGCACTGGTCATGTCATCAGCTATAAAGTGTTGTCAGACACTATAAAAGACAGACTTGTGCTGTGGTGCTTGCCTTAAGCACTGTGCTCTGTAAATTCTTAGGTAGGAGTTCTATTTGCACAGTGATCAAATGGTGTGTGTGTGTGTGTGTGTGTGTGTGTGTGTGTGTGTGTGTGTGTGTGTGTGTGTGTGTGTGTGTGTGTGTGTGTGCATGTGTGTGTGTGTGTGTGTGTGTGTGTGTGTGTGTGTGTGTGTGTGTGTGTGTGTGTGTCTGTTTGCACTTGGCTGACATTCAAGAGACCATTTTACACCAGCAAGTGGGCCACTACTATTACCATCTTCTTCTCACCAGGCACTGCTGATGTCATCATCTTAAAGTATTGCTGGACACTATAAAAGATAGACTTGTGCTGTGGCACTTGCTTTAAGTACTGTGCCCTGTAAATAGATAGGGGTTCTATTCTCAGTGCGGTCAGTTTGTTTGTGTTTGTTCACTTGGTTAACATTCAAGAAACCATTTCACACCAGCATGCAGGAGTCTGCTACTACCATCCTCTTCTCACCAGACACTGCTGATGTCATCAGTTATAAAGTGTTGTTGGACACTATAAAAGCCAGACTTGTGGCATTGGTACAGTTGTACGATTGCATGCATAGTACCAGTGTGTGGAATGTGATGAATGACAAAGGTTGTATTTGGAGGTCTTTTCAGAAATTATTTATTCATGTAAATGTGAAATGTTAAGGGGAATACACAGCTAAGCACAGATCTGTATGTGGATGCCAGCAGACATACTCGACCAGAGGAAATAGACAATCTAGAAGCTGACAGTTCATTTCACATGTCACCTCCCCTGTTGTCACTGGCCATCAGCCAAAGTATACATGCAAACATTACTCAGTTTTTATTTTCAGAAGGACAGCTCATCTGTGTGCTCTGTATGGCTAATAACATAGAATCAGTGGGGTCTTGACAACATCACACGTTGCCTATAGTGTGACTTAAAACCTGATCTAACCAAATCAGTTGGATCCCTAGTTCAACACAGTCTCCAGACAGCCTATATTTTCATAGAATAGTTTACAGCAACAGTCATTTTTCTAACTAGGGGGGAACACTACTAAAAAAAGCTCAAGATCTACTTTTTAAATGTAATAATAGTCTAAGTAGTTACAGTCCAAGCGTGTTAAATGATAGCGGACATACTGATATAGGTTCATAGGTTCATAGGTTCATACTAGGCTATCTGCCCGAGGGCATTTACAAGCCTAGCCCATAGTTTTGTGGCTTACGCCACCCCTTTAGTATGGGGAACTATACCCATTATTTTGCTGTGCCTCTGTCGAGCAGTGACACTGAGGTAATCCCTGGGGTATATCTGCGATCTCCCATCCATTGGTCAAGATTTCTCTTGAACAAGGCCAGCGAGGTGCTCTGCCTCACATATACCGGGATTTTATTCCACAGCATAGGGAGTCTTTGGGTGATGAATCTATCCCTCCAGCACGTCCTATTAATAGCCGTGTCGAGGTTTAAGTCTCCCGCCCTTGTGGCTCTGATGGATCTAGATTTTTTGAGGTGAAGCATATTCATCAAATCTGGGTTTGACATGGCCTTGTATGTTAGGCAAAGGTCACCTCTGAGCAAGCGGTAAGCGACTGAATAGAGCTGGAGTTCTTTCAGTCGGGCAGCATAGGACAGATGTTTGAGACCCTTTATCCTTTTGGTGAGGAACTTTTGTGGCCTCTCCAGCTGCTGCAAGTGTCGGGTCAGATACATTCCGAATGGGGCATTGTACTCAATCATTGGTCTGATGAGTGATGAGTATAGGGAGACTATGACCTCCCTTGATCTAGATGAGAATCCCTTCATGATAAGGTGGGCAATGTAGAAGGTCTTCCTAACTACTTTAGCTACATGGGTGTCGAATGACAGACTACTATCAACCTGGGTCCCCAGGTCCCTGATAACTTCTTCTGTGCTCAGTGGATTGCCACCTATTTGGTAGCTAGGGGTAACCTTGTTTTTCCCGAAGGGTATGACTATGCATTTTTTGGCATTTAACTTTAGGCCATGGCTCTGGCACCAGTTATCCGTTTCTGTGAGACCCTTCTGAAGGATATCTGTGTCAGATGTGTTTCTTACTATGGCCCAGTTTGCAGTCATCTGCAAACTTTGTCAGCCATAACCCTCCTGTGTTTGCTTGTACTGGAAAAGTAGATGCCAAACAAGAGTGGGCCCAGGACTGAGCCCTGTGGTACACCACTTGTGACCGGCTTTGAGTCTGACATGGTGCCAGCAACTCTGACCCTGTGGGTTCTGTCACTCAGCCAGTTTGCAACCCATCTTGTGATGTATGGGTTAACATTTAAGCTGATGAGTTTTTCAATGATACCCGAATGGGGTATTGTATCGAAGGCCTTCGCCAGATCGAGGTAGGCTGTATGGACTGCCTTTCCTCATCAATGGCTTTGGTGACTGTTTCAAAAAGTCAACCAAGTTTAGAAGGCATGATCTGCCTTTGACAAAGCCAAACTGGGATGGATCCAAAGTCTGCAAATTCCCTATGTCTTTATTTATGAGGTCCATTATGATCCTCTCCATGGCTTTGCAGATAAGGCTTGTCAAGCTAATGGGTCGGTAATTTCCAGGGTCGGTGGAGGCACCGCCTTTGTGAAGTGGGACCACAGTTGCAGTGCGCCACTCCTGGGTGCGTATCCAGAGGTAAGACTATGATTAAACAGCTGTCCTAGCTGTGGGTTTAATTCCTCGTTGAGTTCGTGGAGCACACAGCCGGGGACACCATCAGGTCCCATGGATGCTGTGTTTTTCGCTTTGGAGAGAGCAGTTCTCACTTGGGCGTTGGAGATGTTTGCGGGGCTGCACTCGCTTGGTGTAGATATCTCTCCTTTTGGGGAGGGGGAGAAGTTTGCACTGAACCTGTCAGCCAGTATGTTGGCAATGTCTGTAGGATCAGTAATCTCCACATCATTTTGAACTAGTTCTGAGCATATCTGGGAGTTTCCTCCCAGGTTTCTAACATAGCTAAAGAAGGCCTTATGATTGTCTTTTGAGTCTTTAGCTATTTTTCTCTCAAAATTTGCTTTGGATGATTTTATGAGAGCTCTTAGTTTTTACTTATAGTGATCAAGGGTGTCTTACCTTTTAAGGATTTTGCTCTATCTTGTAGTAGCTTCCTCCTTTTGTTGTAGAGTTTGTTTATGGCTGGGGTCCACCAGACTGGACGCTTGCCTTTGGTACAAAGAGTCTTTGTTTTGCTTGGGATTGCCTTATCCATGCAGTCCTGCAGGTGCTGGTAGAAGGCATTTGTAAGTGATTCAGCGGCTTGAGTACTGTTTTCCGCCGGCTCGGGGCCTTAAAGGAGACCACACTAGTCTTTAGAAGTGTGAAGTCGGCTTTCGAGAACTTCTTTACTGTGGTCTTTTTTATTTCAGGTGGGGGTGGGATGAGGACCTCCAGCGAGATTAGTTTGTGATCTGATCTCACCAGTGAGGAGTATACTTCCGGTGTTGAACATTGTGCTCCCATGTTCGTGATGATGAGATCAAGTATGTTTTCTCCTCTTGTGGGGATGATGACTAGTTGTTCCATGGCATTTGAGTTTATGAATTCCAGGAACTTTTGGGCTAGGGTGTTTGGGCTTGAGTAGTGTTCCCAGTCTATATTAGGGTAATTGAAGTCACCTAGTATGATGGTGTTTGGTGATACATTTATCCCCTCTAGTGTTTTCAGGAAGGCCATGTGAGGTTCCTGAGTTTGTGAGGGTGGCCTGTAACATGCTACAATTTGCAGAGCAGTCTTGCCTATGGTTAATTGCACCTGGATGGTCTCCGATGCATCGTGCGTTGCCACCAGTCTTGAGGTGTGGGTGTCCTTGATGAATATGGATACCCCTCCTTTCTTGGTATTGTCCGGATTTTGGGGCCGGAACGCATGATAAGAGGTAAAACCTGATAGTGCTGGGGTGCTCTCAGGAGCCTTGAACCAGGTTTCTGTCACTGCACAGACATCGATGTTCTCCATACTGAGAAGGGCCTCGAGTGCGTGCATTTTGAGATTTAGACTTCTGGCATTGAGCAGCATTACCCTTAGTTTTTTCTTTTTTGTGTTCTAGGGTGGTAGGTTTAGAATTTGAGCCTTGCCTAAAAAGGCACTATGGGGGTGGCAAGAGCCTTTGCCAATATCCGAATCCCAGGGGTAACAGGTGCAAGCCGTCCCTTGCGAAGCAGCGTGGCTTGTCCAGCATGTCATCCCAGGCAGACAGACATTGGATCCCCTTTGAATGACACCAGAGTTTAAGCCAATTGTTAAAGCTGATCATCTTATCTCTGTATTGTGGCATCATTCTTGGTGAAGGTAGGATACTGCTCAAGGTCAGGGTCATACCTGCCTGGGCTACGTAATCAGAGAGCTCCTCAATGTCTCTTTTCATGTAGTCCAAGGAGGTACGTCTCAGGTCGTTTACACCAGCGTGGACAATGACTGAGTCGTATTTGTACCTGCTGTTGAGAGACCTGAGTGCTTGCGTTATGTGGCGGATTCTAGCGCCCGACAGGCAGCTTACTGTGACCTTCCCCTTACTCAGTCTGGTGAGCGGGACGTCAGTGTGTCTGACTATGGAGTCACCAATGACTAGTGTGTCTGGCATTGTGTTTGGCCTTAAGGGCTGTGACTGTTTGACACTCTGACTGTGAGGTCTATGTGTTGCAGGTGTTGTGTTCTGAGGTGGTGGTTGTTTGGGTGTGTGCTTTGGTGGCCTCTGCTGTTTTGGTAGATTTTTGATCAGAGCCGCCGAGTATGTCTTTGTGTGTTTATGTGTATGATTTGAGGTTGTGATGGTACTATGTGAGACTGGGTCTATAGTGTGTGTGGTAACCTTCTCCTCCTGACGGGTCTAGCCAGTCCTATGTTGAGAGAGCTCAGCCTCCAGTTTGGCCGTATAGTTGCATCTCTCGCATGTATTTGTGTTTTGTGGGAGGAGGAGAGGGTTGTCTGTGTACATGAGGCAATTGTAACATTGCCTCAATATGCCTATAGACTTTGTGCAGCAGGATAACACACCAAGTAATACATCTACAACCATGGATTTTCAGTTCAACAACCAACAGACCATGTTTTTTTCATTGCAAGCACAGCAACAACAACTTTTCAGTAGGCAGTGTTCAAACAACATTCTTAAGCTTGTTGGTGTGTTGGGCCAGTAACAGCTCCAATCCGTTTCTTGAAGAAGATACGGTTATACCCACTATTAGTGATGGGGGTTCTGACCATGTTGAACATATTAACAGCAATAAATGTAAGTCCCTTATTTTTTACCTTGAAAGAAAGATTGCGTTGCGTAAGAATATTGAATATGACATTTTTTTACTTGAACACGTGTGTTCACTACAATATAGTACCACAAGGCTTTAGAGTGTTCAGGTTTCCAAATGGGACAGCTCGAGATTCTGATTTGTTCTGTGAATTAACCAAGATTTACAATGATGCAGGAATCACAGTAATAAAATCTCTTATTAGACATCATCAGAGAAGAATTTATGTTTTCAGAAAAGAAATAGAAGAGCTTCATAATGTTATTACACTACATCAAGATTTTGAATTTTTCTGCCACTTATTTGACAGCATAGCCCGCTCATAGAAAAAGGCACAAACTAAATTGTGACTTAAAGCAATGTCAGAGTGGTGTGGCATACAGTATCAACAAGGATAGACACTGGCATAAAAGTTTTAAGCGTACAGGAAGGGTCGGTCAGCAATCACACCCCCCAGACCCAGGTTAAGACCTTGCACTGCTGGTGCTTCTTGTATCACATATATTGTACTAAGTCCTTCAGAAGCACAGCAACCATTTTTATCCCAGGATCCATGCAATTTGCTGAATACAGGAACTAACATAACTGATACTTATTTTAATACAGACATTGTACAGACTTCTTTAGTAGCACAACGATCTTTTTTATCCCAAGATCAATGGAATGGGCTGAACACGGGGCAGAAGGCTGGCAGGAATGTGAGAGGGAGAGGAAGGAGAAAGGACATGGAACAAACAGATTGACTTTCATATAGACAAGAATGACAACAAGGAGCTCAAGAAGGAAATGAACAAGGAAGATCGACAAGCACTACTCTCCAGTGCTGCATTTAATTTAACAAATAGACAATTGAAACCAGAACACATACAGTTACTGAATAAAGGGTTCACTTTTATTCCCTCACAAAGCGTGACCATTACCAATGTTTTATTAGACTTAAGATTATTTTTTAAGAAAATTGAATTTGAAACTGTATTTTCATGAGGATGAAGATACTGAAGATGTCACTCAAATAGATGTTACTAGCTACACTCCAGGATTCAAAAAGAACATTCTTTTTAATCCAGTTTTAAACAGCACCTTACACACTTTTTTAAGAGTTTGCGAACATGACATAAGGGAGCTTTTAACACTACCAAGTAACAATAGATGGTTTAACCTGACACCACAGGAAAGACAAGCACTAACTGATTTTAAACATGACAGGCAATTATGGATAATGAAAGCAGATAAGGGTGCGGGGTTAGTGCCAATGGAACAGAACATTTACGCGCAAAAAATTTGAAAATATGCTAGTGGACAATCAGTTTTACAAATAAGTCACCTTGGATTATATTTATTTCCATTTTGCCAGCATTGACCATTTATTGAAAAACTTAGAAGCTAACCAACACATTTCGCTGGAGGAATACCAATAACTGTTAGTTACAAATTCTAATCTAGGGAAACTTTTTGGTATTCCAAAAATTCATAAAAATTACACTGACCCACTGTTCAGACTTATCTCTAATAAATGCACTAAAATGGAAAACATTTCTGAATATATTGATGGAGTTCTTAATCCGCTAGTACGTCCACTCTGTTTTATATTAAAAGACTCTTGGGAATTCCTGGATGAACTTTACAAATCTAGGATTAATTTCTCCAAATGTACACTGGTTATGATGGATGTTGTCACTCCTTACACTAACATGCACCATTAAGAAGGACTTAAAGCCTTGGAGTTTCTTCTTCTTAAGTAAACAAGGTTCACAAAGTTTTTTTTATTTTAATAAGAAGACATACCAACAGGTCAAAGGTGTTGTAATAGGGTCTAAAATAGCTCCAGCTTTCACTAACCTTGTGTTAAGCACATTGGAGTTGAAGACTCTCATTTTTCTTCCCAGCTTCAGCAGTATTTGCCTCTATAGGCATTTTATTGATGACATTTTTTTTTATTTGGAAGGGTCTAGAACTGATCTGCATATTTTTATTGATGTTCTTTCCAACAGCATTTCCTATCTGGACTTTGTAGTTTCTGGCTGCGGATCAGAAGTCTTTTTCTTAGACACACTTTATCAGTGAATGAAAATTCTGGCACACTCATTTCCAACGTGTTTAGAAAAAACAACTACAGAAACAACTTCTTAGACTTGAATAGTCAACATCCTTTTTCAGTTAAGAAAAATGTTGTCACAGGACATTTTATCAGACTTTCCAGAATTATCAGTGATGAAGAGATCTTTCATACAGAATGTGAGTTTCTCTCTCAAATGTTCTTCCATAGACATTACCCACGACAGCTTGTACAAGACATTTACAATGAAGTGGCCTTAGAAAGACACAGTAAACACAAACCCATCCTATTATATGGGTTTGAAAACAAGCATAAAATAGACCATATTGGGCAAAATACTGTTAGCAACTACAACTTCCCTTTACCCGTCTGCAGGGACATGGCAGCCATCAGGAAGGTTATCTGAAAGAACTGGAATATTATTAAAGCCCATGATTCTTTGCGCAACCCTTTAGGGACAGAATCTGTGTTTACATATAAAAAAAGCAACACTTTGAAAGCTTCCTTTGAAAATAATGATCTGCACTATTTATTAAGCCATCCTGTTAAAGGAACTGATTCTGGCATGTTTAATTGTGGAAAATGTATAGTGTGCTCTGTAATGTACATAGGAAATATATATAAATTTGTACGCTGTAAATTCCTTGTCTCTTTTAAAAGATATTTTGATTGCCATTTCTCCATGGAAGTTTATGCAGCAGTCTGTAAAACCTGCCCAGAATTTTGCATTGGGAAAACGATCAGAAGGCTTTCTGATCAAGTTAAGGAACATTTGGCTGCTATTAGGGAAAAAAAAGATGAAACCAATGCCTTAGGATAGCACAGTATTAGATGTCATGACTTTACTGGTTTCAAATTTCTAGTTTTAGAACAGACTGATCAGTTTTTTTGTGACATTGACACTTTTCTACAGCTAAAAGAACTCCATTGGCAGTTACTTTTAAATGCTGAGATGGTTCCAGTACTGAATGAGAACTTGACTCTGAAATGTGCATTATGCTGGTTTGTATGTGCCTATTTGGACACTCCCGTCTTTTTTTGATTAGCTACTGTATTTACAGCTGGTTGTTTCTAAATTGCTGATGGCCTAATTTCTGTTTTGACTTGTTTCTATTGGGTATTGATGTTGTCAACCATTTTTAAACAGTGTACACTTGTTATATCACTTATAACACAGTTTTAGACCTTCACATAGCACTACTACTGCCCTTCTTTCCTTCACAGATTGTATCAACAAAAAATGCAATCTAAACAAACTCTCTTCAGCCCTATTTATTGACCTGTCTAAAGCTTTTGACATGGTAAATCACCAAATTCTCATCATAATACTGAAATCCCTGTCACTTGATACATCCTCCATAAAATGGTTCCAGTCCTACCTTGCTAAAAGACAACAGGCTGTACTTTGGCACAAGTCTCTCTCTACTCACCTGCCCATCAACCTGGGTGTCCCTCAAGGGTCCATTCTTGGACCTCTACTTTTTTCCATATTCATCAATGACCTTCACCTTGCCATCCCCCAAGCTACATGCATACAATATGCGGATGACTCTACACTGATATGCTCAGCCCCCTCCTCTCCGGAACTTCTCTATCTTACCCAACAAGTATTTAACACAGTTGAGCAATGGTTCACACATAGATGCCTTCTCCTAAACCCCAAAAAGACTAAACTCCTCCTTTTCTCTCTTACTAAGAAATCAATGGATTTCCCAGTTAACTCTACCAATAAAACTATTATATCCCCTGAACTAACCACCAAACTATTAGGTGTCACCAGTGACAATAATCTGAACTTTGACATCCATATTAACAACACTATAAAAATTGTCAACAAAAAGCTAGGCTCTCTCTATAGGATAAAATCCTTTCTCCTACCTCAAACCACAATAGCACACACTCATCTAATATCTTCTCTTCTTTATGCCTCCCCTATTTTTACTAACCTATCTAAAAATAATCTTAGCAAATTGGAAATGTCCTACAATAACATTGCAAGATTTGCAACAGGCAACCCATTTAGAACCCATCACTGCCTTAATTTAAAGCAGCTAGGATGGCTCGAACTTCAAAATCTAATTAAATTCCATCAACTAACTATAGCCCACAACACTCTTTACAAACCTTCCAAAACGCCTATTCTTTCCACACTAATCACTCCCTATAAAAGCCTGGAATCCTTAAGGTCTTCCCAGAAACTTCTAGTACATACTACTAAAACAAACAACAAGGCTGGTGACTCCCTTTTTTCTAATATAGTTGGAAAATCCTGGAATCTCCTCCCAAATGAACTCTCCGCACTTCCCTCACTATCCTGTTTCAAAAACAAATTGAAAGTGTTCCTCAAAACTCACTGGTTATGCCTGTAATAGGTACTGTTAATAGGTTTTATTTGTCTCATGTTTCATTAGTTGTTATTGTGTTAATTTCATTGTCCTACCTAGGAGCTTATCTCCCCGGGCCTCTACTGAAAATGGACATGTATCCAGTTAGACTAGCCCGGTCAACAAATGTAAAATAAAATAAATAAATTTACTTTATAGTAGTAGTTTTGAGATGTGTGTGTGTGTGTGTGTGTGTGTGTGTGTGTGTGTGTGTGTGTGTGTGTGTATATCTATATATATATATATATATATATATATATATATATATTTTTTTTTTTTTGTATGTATAATTGGAAAAAATCTAAAAGAAATCTTTTTTGCAGGAGGGCAAGCACCCTTGCACCTCCACTGCCCCATGCTAGTTATATATGCCAATACCAAGATCATAATACAGTGGAGAAAAGGCAATTTCTCCAGTTCCCACTGTTCTGAAACTCATAACAAAACTGGTAATTCTAAATCACCTGATTTTCTAGCAGTGTGCCGACTTTTCACTTTTAGTCAAAAACAATCAGCAATGAAATACAAAAGGTAGGGCACCAAAATATATATTTACAACACACACATAGATATAAAAGATTTTATGATCAAATTTAATGTCAAACAAAACACACAGACAAAAATAAGATTGAACATACATAATGCCGAATGCCGAATTACTTAAAACATGAATGAGAGAAATGTCAGAAAAGGAAAACAAGTTTCTTTTTGAATATTTACACTGACCCCCCCCCCACACTGCTGTAACACTAATCTCCAATTGATCTGAATAGTGGCTGTTACGGGAAGGCTTTTGTTTAAGGTATGGTCTAGGGTTAGGGTGGGGGTGAGGACAGAGTTAGGGTTAGCCCGCGTTACTGAGGTGAATTAGGTGGGCTTCCCCAGTTACTGTCTTTTTCTTTGTGGAATTGCAGGATAGAGGGGACTGGGGAATTAACCCTTTAACCACTGTAGTATGATCTCAAAGTTGGTATGTTTAATTAGCATGGGGTATATGGAGTACAGGGAAGGCTTGTCCTCCTACAAATATATATATATATATATTTTTTTCCCAGTGTTTTTTTTGTTTTGTTTTACCCTTTTATTAATGGTGTAGTATGTGAGAAGCATCTTCTTTTCTCTACAGCTGTGCAACTGTGGAGTTAATATATTTGTGTTGGAGGGGGTCCAGGGGGCTTAATCTCTTGCAAAAAAAATGTTTTGAGGTATATTTAGAGTATATAAAATCCTCAATGAAATAGACATATAAATGTACACGCACATATGCCCACTTATCTGTTTTACATAAAGCCAGTTCTGACTGGAATACAGGAACAGAGAATATTGCTGGAATATAAATGATATTGCTCCTGACTTCGTACTTGCTTAAGTGCTGCAATCTTTAATATCCTTAAACCTGTACTATCTTCATACCATGAGTTTTGTTGGAAAATCTTTGGCATGATGTAATTATTTCTTCAGCTGTTTTGGGGTGTTTTGTTTTGTTTTGTCTCCACCATCCTTGGGGAAGGAACAGTGCTTCCGGATGGCTTACCTCCACAGAAAAGAAAGAGGTTTGTGAGGAAATTAAGTGTTCAGGGCTTCAGACTTGTGCTCGGTGATGCCATTCTGATGTTTGGTAGTCTTCACTGCATGTGGGAGACACTAAGCACATACACAATGAGAGTGGAGGAGGCCCAGCATTGATTTGTATGCCCACATCAGTATAGGGCTTAACAAGAAATGCCCTAATTACTGGGATGTCACTGAAGGCACTGCAAGCCCTTCATGGCTGCCTGAATGGTGGTGCCCACAGTTGGCTCTCACTTTTGCATTTGGTGATTCCCCAATAATGGGAGGAGTGAATGGACTCAAGGCCCATAGGGGAAGGCTTTATGGTGAACAGATGTAAAAGCAGAAATAGTACAGAAAAAAATTATTTGACTTGGTCATCAGATGTATAAATATGGACCTACTGGGCAAGATGAGTCAGACTGCTGGTGAGAGCTGTAAATTAATTTTTTCACTTATTTATTTTTAGAAAATCCTTATTATACTCTGCTCATATGTTTTTTTTATTTGTTTTACCATCTAACTGTTTTGCTCACATCAGCATTTGGGAGATTTAAATTTTCTTATCAGGAACTATATAGTTACGCTAAGACAATTTAAGTCTGCCAGATCTGTTTGTGATAAAACTACTATACTTGACAGCATTTGGAGAATTTTAGTGGCCAGCCTTATGTTGCTTTTGTTATATTACAAGTTATAATAATCTTAAACTGAAGTTTAATGTTAATTTTTACTGTCTTGAAACTATACGCAATTACTGTTGTAGTTGCACTGCCTGCTTTTAGCCTTCATTATTTACAAAAATGGACAAAGGTTTGTTTTCTGTGGTTGCATTCTTTTCACATTGGTTAAGTATTTTTTCTTGAATAAGTGCCATAGATGTGTGCCTTTTATTATATTATAGTACTATAGTGACTTTGTCTTAGCCTTGCACCCTTTTGACTATTTTATATTAATTTATTAGATTTCCTAGATTCATATGATACTGGATATTGCAAAGTGTAATCACCTTGGGTTAGAGTTGCTTGCTTATGTTGTATACCCTGACCTGGAGATCCAGATCAGGATAAAAGTTAACATCTGGCACCCTAATATTACATGCCACCTTGACAGAGGCTCTCACTGCTTGATGTTGGCACATCAGGTGTGTAACAATTCAAACCTTTAGGGAGGACTTGTTCTGATAATACCTTGACTTGGGTTATGTTGGGAGATGCCAGGTCAATCAGGGAGGATCAAGGTATTATGTCCATTTTTTCCATATGGTCAGTCTGCCATTTTTTTTGGAATAGTGGGTGGGGAATATTATTGGTACACATGTTAAAGTGGTCATTCCTCTGGACTTTGATGCAGTTCACAGCCCAAGGTCCATCAGTATCAGTTATGGAGTTATTATTTTTAGTTGTATGTTAGAAATGATCCAGGATGATACGAGTGTGTCCACTACCTTTGAATATGCCTTTGGGACAGAAGTGCACTGTGAACTTCTCTTGATTTGTTATCTGTTTGTTGGCCTTTTATACAGCATCTCATGGACTTCCTCATCTGCCTAATCAAGGGGTACTCCAGTAGTTTGCTCTGAGGCACATTAATGCCTGCATTGATGATAAGATACATGAACTAACTGTGGAACAACAACTTAATTTTTGTGGTAGTTTTATCTTTACTCAGGTAGCTTATAAAACTATCAATAAATATGGACATTCATTGTTTTTGGTTTCCAACTTTGCCTGGCAACAGTGTATCTGCAATTTCCGGGACAGATCACTACCTATTTACCTTTAGATTGGACCTCCCCACCAGTGGTGTCACCTGAGAAGGAGTTGGCCTGCCCTAGGGACTTGCCTGACATTAGTTGCGATGTCTTGTGTTCCGTACTTGATCTCCTTAGTGTTGTTGGTGCTGATTACTCAGATACTGTAGAGGTGGCATGTAATGGTGCTGTCACTGATGTAATGGATATCATAGGCTCAGCTTGTTTACATCTGAGGTCTACTTGTCTCCATGAGCCATGGTTAGATCATGAGGGTGCTCTAAGTCTCTACCTTTAGACCAGTCTTTTTCTCTTTGTCGACTGACTTCCTTTAGGTGTTTGGCAAAGTTAATGTGATGCTGTACATTTAGGATCTCCATGTCCTATGATGCTCAGATGATTTGTCCAAGGTTCAAAATTTCTACAACATAACTTTAGTAGAATACACCTCTGATTCTCACAGTTGTCTCTGTCATCCTAAAAATGGTGTTGTTGGAAACACCAGAAACTAAATAACTGCCCTCACGTAGCTGTTTTCAGCCCTCTAAACAACCTCATAGACATACCTGGGAATACTACTGAACATAAGAGTAGCATTTAGTACATGTACTGTATTCATGACCCCTAAGGTACTCCAATAATAAAATTGTTACACATGATTACACGTCACTCCAAACACTAGATAACCTAATAGATAAATCTATTGTTAGCCCTAGGAATTTGCCATCAGAAGACCTGTCATTTAGAGACACACTTTCACTGATAAAAGTACTTCAGATGTGTAGAACATGAGGTCTGTTCTTCCCAGGAAAGAGCTATAACATTTCTAGCACCGGGATCTCCTAACCAAGTAAAAGTACCTTTAGCCAAAGATACCATCATGGATGTGTTTGAGGCTGCCTCCATACAGCCAGAATACACCAACCTGACAGATTATGCAAGGTAAAGGCTTCTCTACAAAGAAAAAATGCAGATCCTGTAGCAGTGTCACTTTAATCTGTCAGAGGAACCAGACTGGCTGAAGGGCAGAGCACTTTCCCTAATGATAGGGAAGATGTGCTGCTTGACAGATATGGGAAAAAGTGCATACTTCTGCTGCCCTTATATGTAGTGTTCTGAACTGCCAGACCCAATCGTACATCCTCAAGCAGTTTAGGGAAGGATGTGGGATACTGATAGAGGAATCGAGTTAGATGGGTGTTCTGAATCAGGTTTGCACCTTACTTGTGCTGTGTTTGGTAAACATGCCCTTAAGTGTGGGTATGATGCTGAATAATCAGCAGCCAGGGTGGTAGTAGTGTGATCTGTGTTAAGGAGATACTCCTGGCTGAGGTTGCAGTCGCTGCCTGAGGATGTAAAAATACAGGTGCTTAGCACCCCATTACTCTAAGAGCTGTTCTTTGGATTCCAAGCATACATTGTGTTCAGAAAATGAAGGATGGGGGAAAGACCATGGAATCCATCACACACACACATGATCCAGTCTGCTTTTCTGAAGTATAATTGAAACTACCTGTCTAAACAAGGTCCTTTTTACTGGAGGCAGGGAAAGGGTAAGCAAGACTGAGATGAGGTGAGAAGAATACAGCAATAATGTAGAGCTCACAGAGCATCCCAGTTGATGATGGGCAGCTGTGATAATTCCAGCATCCTACCTCCCCTTCCCCTCAAAATCACAAGGGAGAGGGCTGGCTGGGATCCTATTTCCAACAACAGTACTGCACAACAAGGTTCCAGTAGGTCTGAATATAGTTTCCGTGGGGTTGGAAATTGCAGTTCATTATAAAAATGAAAAAAGAGGTATCTGCATTAAGATGGTATTCTTGGGCCTAATCGTAATGCCTAAGTGCATTGTATGCCAGTTGTAAATAGATTAATTTAACAATATGCATTTAAACATTCAGGTCTCATAAAAGCGCATGCTACTGAAAATGAAGTACTTCATTTTGTGTACAATGAGGAGAAACGCTCAGTTATACTGTATAACAGTTGTAAACAGCTTAAACAGTATGAGATTAAACATTCTGTTCATATAATGAAAGTGCACATGCTGTTTTAACTGCATTTGTTAGTGTTCACAATATGACACACGGTCAAATATTCTTTGTAAGAAGTGCACTCAACTTAAATTTACAATACACATTTAAACTCTGTGCTTACATAAAAAGATCTGCGTTTTACAAATATAGGACAGTATTCAATTTTAACTTCACATATTTCAAAGGAGCATAAAAATACTAAAGCTTTGTCATCAAGCAAAATGTCCCCTGAGGCTATTTGTAGGTGTGGTGCCAAGGGATTCAGGCTAGAGAAAACTGATTTGATCTGATCTTACTGAAGACTATAAGCATCTTTGTTAACTGTATTTGAATACTTCTTTAATCTGCACAATGTATGTATATCTGTGACCTAGAATGTATTATCTTTTTTCTTCTAAGTGAAGATTGCCACAAAAGGACAGGTAATGTTTTTGAAATGTAATATGCAAATCCGAAAAGACTTAATTGCTTGTATAGCATTAAGTCACCTAAGTGCTGGACAGTTGGAAAGCCAAGGGTCATAAAACGCATTCTGTTTCTAAGAAACAGCTGGCTGGCCTTATCCAGAATTGTGACAAAATAGCAGCCATTAATGTGGAAACAGTTAATAAGTGTTTCCTCTTAGCTAATCCAGTATTCTTTTGTGTAGGAAAATAAGCAAATGTGGTCTGATATAATGTAATTACACCCGTTTTTGTGTGTTAAAGAAATTAATGCAGATCTTATTACCCTGGATTCTGTAGAATGAGGGAGATGAAGAATTGTGTATATATATTTAAAAAAATGCCTTAAAGAAAACATATTTTATCCTTTGTTTGGGGCGTATCTGTACTTAGTCTTTGTTTGGGGTGTGTCTGTACTTGCTTTTCTACCTTGTGTCACTTTCTGTATATGAGGATAATCAATGCAAATTTTTGTGTAGTAAGAGACAGCTAGGATATTTAATTAGCAGTAGATATGTTTTATGTGCATACTGCTGTCTGTATAAATTGACTGTTATTTCATAACTTGTTTGCATTGTTTTTATCCTTGCATATTTTCCATGCTTTGTTTTCCTTATTGCTTAAATAGTCTTATTTTTTTCAGTTTTTAATCTCTTGTGGTTGGCATATTTTAGTTAAATATATGTATTATGATTATTTATTATCTGAGGAAATGGATATTATTGAGTAGTGCAGGGTGATAAACTGTGACTTCTGTCAACAATTAGATAGATCACATGAGTCTACTGTCAGTGAAAGATATGCATTTTTATGTTTTACATCTTGCTAATCAAGATAAGCAGGTAGCCAATGTGTTCCCTCACTAGATCCAGAGTAGTGACAGTACTCCGGTGCCAGGAAGAAAATTTTGGGAAATGGGAGAATTCTGCTAGCTTTCCCTGAGAAGTGAGTGTGTGTGTGTGTGTGTGTGTGTGTGTGTGTGTGTGTGTGTGTGTGTGTGTGTGTGTGTGTCCTAATAACCATATGTTTGCAAAGCAGTTGTTATAGATAAGGGGCATTGGGAGACATTGTGATTTACAGAGTGATTAATGAGAAAGTGGCCTGAAGTGCTAGGCCAATGACTCAGCTCTATAGGTGATTAATATGCAGTCTTAGTTATTTTATATTTTTATTTTTATATAATTTAACTGGTGTCAAGCACTGATCCCATTGGACCAATTTCACTCTCAGACAGTATGTGAGCACACATCAAGTCAAAATAAAAATTATTTTTGCAATAAATGAGAACACTAAAAACAAATGAGTAGTTAATATAAAATAGAAAATGATTTAAGAAGGTAGTCAACAGAAACCACTATATACAATATCAGTTAATATAGTGATATGTCAGTAGTTAGAGGAGAGATACTCTAGTATAAATGTTAGTCAGCATGTGTCAGAGATTAGGGAAACTAAGTTATGTGACCTGAAGTGGAGCATTTTTAAGCAGCTTGTTTTGTGAAATGTTCTTTAAGTTATGCCCAAAAGAAAGAGGAGCTTTGACAGAAGATCCCTCCAGAGCGTGGGTCCAAGGATAGAAAGGGATTTGTTAAAACATTGAAGTCTGGATTTAAGTGCTTACAAGAGAGATCCTGAGTGGCTGTGAGGCTAAGGTTATATGAGAGTGACTGTCTAAGTAAGCTTGAGGAAAGAGAAGGGCAAGAGTTTTCAGGAGCCAGAAAGGTTGGGAGCCAAGGAGAAGATTGTCTCGTTACTGAACTAGCAGCCAATTGGCTTTGGCTAGTGTAAGACAGTGGTGTTCATACTTTGAGAAAAGGGTAATGAAGTGGCAGATGGAGTTGGAGATTGTTTGGTTTGTGGCAGAGTTTGTTTTGGAGGCAAATGCTACTAAAAGAGGTAGGCAGTACTTAAATTGGGCTAGAAGAATCGCTTTGCCAATAGCATTTTTGCTGGACAGGACAGGAAAGAGAAGATTTTGTTTGCCCGAAGAGTAGAGAGCTTACCTTTTTCCACATATTTTCAATATGATGGTAGAAGTTAAGTGAGGGATCAAGCCAGACTCCTAGGTATCTGAAGGTGTTAACCTTCTCAATGGCATTGTTAAGGTGGTCAAGCATAAGAAGTGAGTTGGAGTTCTTTTACTTTTTAGTAGAGGTTCAGAAGAGCATAGTTTTAATGTTTAAGGAGTTAAGCAATATTTTTTTTTTGCTAGTGAGTCAGCTAATGAGGGAGAGGAAGTATTTTTGAAAATCTTGTTTAATTGAGTGGGTTGTGTAGTTGGAGTGGAAGATAAGGTGGTCAAGCATAAGAAGTGAGTTGGAGTTCTTTTGCTTTTTAGTAGAGGTACAGAAGAGCATAGTTTTAATGTTTAAGGAGTTAAGCAATATTTTTTTTGCTAGTGAGTCAGCTAATGAGGGAGAGGAAGTATTTTTGAAAATCTTGTTTAATTGAGTGGGTTGTGTAGTTGGAGTGGAGGATAACCATGTTATCATATTATAGTAATATTGGAAGTTGGGAAAGGTCAAGACTAAACTTTTAAAAAAAAATAGAAAACAAGAGGGGTCAGTATGGAGCCTTAAGGGTCTCCTTTAAGTAAGAGAGTGGTAGCTGATGTACTGCTGTTAAAGTTTACTGAGAAATGTTAGTTGGATAGGTAATTTTGGAACCAGGGAATAGTGTCAGGGCTAATCCCAATGTTAGTGAGGTGGTTATGTAGTAAGGTCTATAAATATGGCTCCAGTAAGGAAGCTTTTGTCCATATCTAAAAGGGTGTGATCAGTGGAGGTTCAGAGTGCAGTGGACATGCTGCAGCTGTACCAGAAACCATGTTGCTTGGAAGTGAGAAGGCAATATTAATCTATGTAGTTTGAGATTTCATTATAGTGCAGCTTTTTAAGATTTCCCAATGGTAGGAAGAATGGAGATTGGACAATAATTGCTATGTAGTGTGGGTCTGGATGTTGGAAGTCCATACCCTGGAGAGCAATACTCCATTTATGATCTTGGAGACAAGTTGCAGCTGGTGATTTTTTTATTGAATTATTAATTTGTGCACTTTCTTTTACTGTAACCTGTTGGGTACCAGTGGGTTGACTCTTGAGACTGTCCCTCTAGTAGCCATCTGACCTGTTTGGAACAATGGAGTGGATCCAGTGACTTTAGCCCCTGTGCCAAATATATACTTTGACCAATCAGCTGTCACATATTAGTTGCAGTGACAGGCAGTATGTGATGTTTAGGTTGGCAATTGTGGGCTTCAAACCCCATTGATGCCAACAGGTTATCAGATTACATGGTGGTAGTGATGGAATTCTACCCCCATCAGTGCCAGCTGTCTAAGTAGGATAGACATTACGGCACAAATATTCAAGCAATAAAAATGTTCATGCCAACCTAGACAAGTTAACTCTTCTAGTAAATTCAGAAAACTAAGTTATTATCTAGGACTATTTGCCACAAGAAGATTTGAACTTTTCAATCTGTCAGGTACACATTTATGTAGTGAGCATTTCACATGCATTAAAGCTGTTCTAACCATAGTGATATTTAATTGTTAGGAGGCCATGAATATCTTTAAAGACAACAGCATACACATTTCATACCAGGGCAACACAGGTTATAGAGTGTCTTTTTCATATAAATGAATTTTCATATTGATAAGCAAGGAATGAAATGACCAGGTTATCATTGGACAACAACCAAGGGTAGAAACAGGTCATTGCTTTGTTTACTGCTAACTGAAGCTAATAGTTCTGTAGCAGTAGTAAAGCATTACAATAGTTAATATGATGTGGTAAGTTAAAACCTTGGAACAGAAGTTTATGAACTTACAAAAGGGTAGTTGTAGAACTGAAATTTATTATTTTATAGTATCAGAAGGTTTAGTTATAAGAGAAGGGGAGGTAGTTGAAATAGGATTTTCTGGTCATCTTGCAATATTGCTAGAGTAAGGGAAACAAAGAATGTATAAAATAGGCAAAGGAATAAAAGGATAATGAGAAAGCATGGAATGATGGAAGAAGGAGATTAGTAGTAATTATGGAAAGATCATATTACTATGAGAACATTTTATAAAAATTGGTCTGAATGCTGGATGATATTTAAGGAAAAATATAAAAATGTTTTTTACAGTGCAATATGATGTGAGAAAAAGTAGTATTATATAAGCAGATATATTTTTACAATGAAAAAGGAAGAAGTATTGTTACTTAAGCAAAATAGTAAAGGAAGGTGGTAGAGTAATGAAAGAAATAAAAATGGAAAATGATAAGTAGAAAGAACTCAGGAAAAGATTATGAATAGTGTAGTACAATATGTACAAGAAATGTTTAAAGAAAAAAGAAGGTAGTAAAAAATGGAAATAAAAATTGAACAGAAAAAGGCAAAGAGCTGGAAAATGTGACTTTTTAAATGCTCTAAAGTATTATAACAAGTAAATATATTTTTGTCCGCAGGACCAGATGGAATAGGGGTATGAAAAGTTTAAAAATGTAAGGGATTGGTAAAAAAATGTGAAGATTTTGAATGAATAGTTAAATGAAGGTTGTATATATAAAGAATTATATCATGCAATACTGAAATTTATAAGGAAGAAAGAAGATAAAAGACTGATAGTATTGAATAATAATGATTATAAGATCTTTATGAAAATTATACAAATAAGATTTGAAACTAAAATGGAAAATATTACGGAAGATAGCACATATAGTATAAAGGGGAAGAGTTAAGACTTACTAATGAAATTATGGATGATATTATGAACAGAAATGAAGATGCAAAAATCATGATAGGTGACCTTAATATAGCATTTGACACAGCTAGACATGAAAACTTATAGGTAATAATGAAAGACTAGAAGTGAGAAAGTTAGAAAATTATGTATACCAGAGTATAGTAAATAATAAAGTAAAAATACTTGTAAATGGCTGTCAAGAAGTACATATGAAGATTGGTGTAAGACAGGGATATCCAATGAGTTGTATACTGTTTACATTAGTAATGAATATGATAGCATGTGAAATAAATTACAAAATGAAAGAAGGGGGAATATAACACCTGAAGAGTTAAGAGTTAAGCATTCCAGTTCTGTTAACATGTGCAAATGACACTATAATAATTGCAAAAAATAAAAGTTGGGTAAAAGATGTAATAATTTGCACAAATGGCTTTAAATAAAGAGAAATGTAGTGTGTGAAAATGAGAAAATAAAATACTACCAAGAAAAAAAAGTATTTTTGTAGAAAATAAAAATTGATGATATAGAAAAAAAAAAGTATGGTATAAGAATGTAATAACAAACCATTACTATGTAAAACCACAGGACTGCAGTGGTGATGCTGCGGTAGTGTTGTTGCCTCACAGTTAGACCGTGCCCATTCGATTCTCAGTTAGAGCATCTTCTGTGTGGCGACATGCGTGAATGGGCGTTCCTTCGTTGAAGGTTGTGCGTTAGGCCCGGCAAGCCAGCACGTAAAAATCTACTGCCAATCATTAGTGGACCAGAGCTCCGCTGTGGCGACCCCTAACCTGGAAAAGCCGAAAGACACAACAACTATGTAAAACCACAGGAAGCTCTAACAGATGAAAAAAATTAAAGTTACAAGAATGAGCTGCAAAATCCACAATAAAAATATGCAAATCTATACATTAATAAATATAGAAATCCATTATTTGCTAAACTTATAGCAAAATGTTTTATAAAACATAAAATTAAAGTTGTAGAAGATACTTGATATTAGCACTGTTGTTTAAACCTGGCTGTGTATCAGCCCAAAATTGTGCATTATTAAACTTCAGAATAATATTTAAACCTCCATTTATGTACCTGCAACATTTGCAGGCATTTCATTTAAACATGCCATATCTAATGGTGACATTCCCCCGGATTTACTAATCTTCCGTGCAGGACTAGCTTAGTCCTGCATGGAAACGGCCATTTAGGAGCAGGACGGCAGCGTGCCATGCATATTAATGAAGGCGCACTGCTTGAGCTCCAAATCTTACATGGAGCATGTAAGAGTGCAGGGGGCGTGTCTGAGAGCAGAGCTTTCAGAATATACACACACCCGCAATGAAGAACAGCAGAAAGGCCAAAGGAATGAGCAAGACCGTTCATAGGTGTCAGCATATCCCCAGCAACATTCCCCCACATTTACAACAGCAATAGTGAATACAAATCAAATAAACCTTCTTTTTTATTATGAATCCAATTAAAGATAACCGTAGGTGCGTGGGTGTGCCCATTACTTAGCTACAGTTAATACAGCTTAAATGGCTGAAGAGGATAACAAGGAAGATATATGCAAATGAAGCAGGATAGCAATAATGTAGTGGGCAGAGCATTCACCTTACGAGCAGGCATTCCTGGTTCAAGTCCCACTATAGCACATTACATTTTCCATGTCAAATCATGTTATGACCAATATTTTAGTTGCATAACCTACTAAATAACATATATTTGTGAACTAGAGTACTGCATTAAATGCACATGTGAGGTGTCAGTGTTATAATGTTGCAAAGTCCACAGATAAGCACATGTGCCCCATACAGTATATGTACGCAGGAATCATGGATACAAATGGAAGGTAAAATGTGTAATGAATGACAACTCCATACAGCTTCCAAATCCCCCACCTTCCCAAGAACCATTAGTTATTACTGTCTAAATCAGTGCAATTGTAAGTGGGAGTAAGCACTAGTAAGCAAGTGTAAGCACCAATAAGAAGTAGTAAGCATATTTAAGCACTAGTAAGCAAGTTTAGGCTCATTTGTGTGGGGGTAAGCAATGTGCATACAGATTAAGCAATTTTGAAGCTAACTCTGTGTAAGCATATTTAACCGGAGGTTAGCATTGCTTACCCTCGCGCAAACCTGTACAAACCCACTTACAACTGCTCAAAAGTGCCTTAATCACTCTGTATCCAATGGCCCTTGTTCTGCCCAGCAACAGAATAAACAGATTTGCAGTCTTGAACCCAGGACCCTGTACACTATAGTCACAGTATTTAACCACCAAGCCGTCACAGCAGTACATAAGAATGAGGTATCACCAAACAAATCCTCACTCTAGTAAAATCAAGCTGAACCTGTGAAAGGAATCAGTATACAGTCATATGTTCTATAACCCACTACATAACATAAATATGTGAACTGGAGTACAGCACTAAGCCCAGATGTGAAGTGTAATTGTAATAGAGTGTTGAAGTCCCCAATAAAACATAAGGACCCCATACAGTGTTCGTACACATGAATTATGGATACCAGGCATGTATATAAGATGTAATGAATAATAAATCAATGCCAAAAAGAAAATATAATGCAAAGTCTAATGTAAGCAATGCTAAGCATTGCGCAGGCCAGTGTAGGAGATGTAAGCAATGTGTAGGCCAGCTAACTCAATGTACCGAGTAGTATACCCCTTTAAACAATGCCAACCTTAAGTAAGCAGATTTGCCCATAGCCTAGCCTTTTCAAAACCGTCCAGTCATGGAAAAGTGTGGGAAAGTGCCCCTACTTAAACCCTTCAGGTGGGAATACTTCTCATAACTGGTTGTAGCTTCTCCTTGCAGGCACAGTGGCAGAAAGGGGAGAAGATGTGTACTTTCGGGCGCAGTGCTGGTGCATCCAGGAGTCCAGAGTCATGGCAGGACTCCTTGTCAAAGACAATGAGCAGAGACTGCTGCAGGGCTAGTACCAGGGTTCCCAATATAAGGCGGAAGCCTGGGACTGTCTCGCCCGTGACCTCACCAGTGCCACTGGCATACCCCGAACTGGTGAGCATATCAGGCATCACTATGCCATCCTGAAGCAGTGTAAGGGGGACCTCTTGGAGCAGTGGATCCAAGAGGCTAGAATGGCAGGGGCTGTCCCATCTGTGTGTAAGTATCAATATGTGTGTAATAATTGCCAGCTCATGCATATCATGGATAGGTATGGCTAAATATTTCTATTATATTCTCCACAGCTGCAAGTGAGTAGGCCGCGAACCAGGAGGTCCATGGAAGTCGTCTGGAGAGGTTGTGATGTGAGTCAGGTCAGTAATACTCTTGCATGTAATGTCATAGGAAATAAATCTAAAAGTATTATAAATGAATTGCCTGTATAAAACCTGTATTGTTTAAGGCAAGTACTGTATACACCGGAGAATATGTCAGGAAGAGACTCATATAGTTTGTATGTAAACAAAAGCGTAATAGCCGGACAATAAAGGTCTAACTGCTGGACTGCATGTGTATACTGTAGTATGATATGGTAATGTAGATTTGCAATCATGTAATAGTACTGTTGTATTAAGCACTGTTACCCACACTGTGCACCATAAATAGAATGTGTAGGAATGCCTGTATATGACTGGTGTAATCCCCAGAGGCTGTTTAGTACAACTGAGAGACACATAGACAGAAAACAGGGAAAAGGCAGACAACAAAACCCGAATAGCACATGCAACTGAGATGTAAAGTGTTGTATTTTTAGCACACACAGCCATGGTTCGAATCCTGGCAGTGGTAGTAATCTACATACAGAAACATACCCCACGACTGTACAGATATGTCCAGAATGTCCAGTAAAGTGGCCCAGATCTGTTTCCTGTCAATCTGTCCTCCTGGAAAATCAGTGGGATGATCCCAGATGTGTAGGCAGCAAACAGGAAATACAACTGATTGACACACATCTATGAGAACAAAGCTGGCACAGTAGCAACTTCTCAAAACCTTATGAGAGTAAGAGGCCACGTATGTCTATTTACACCCCCATGTTGCCAAGCTGTGGCCAGAGTATGTACAGTAACAGAGTGAGATGTATGTTCATAATACTAATATGGAATCTGGTACTGTGTGGCAACATTCAGGTAGTGCTAAAAAACATTTCTCCCACAGGTCTGTCAGATACCAACACTGTGCCCAGAAATACAAGAATGATACCTTGTACTGGTACTGTTTACTTTGGTATTGTATGGCATTGTGACTGATGCAGTTGCTCTGAATAATAAGATGTTATGTGATCCTATCTCGCCTACATTCTGACTGATGGGTTCGGAGCCGATCCTCGGCTCCGACTCGGCACGCTTATGCCAAAGAGCGAAGTCTCTTATTGGCTGAGCTTACTATATCCCAGGATGCACCACTACCAGTCCCCCAGATCTCGTTTGCCGCTAACAAGCTAAGACGTGGTCTCGAGCTGGCTGAGCTAAGTAGTGCTTTTTTCACTTACTTTCCTGTCAGGAATTTTCTAAATCTTCAACAAAAAGCTGTTTTAACAGCTATCTTGTGTTTTTGTGTTTGAGTGAGCATTTTCTGTAAAGTTTTTGTGTAGTGAATGCGTTTTGTTCTGATCAGAGGTTCCCTTTGAGTTTAAGGGCCTTCCCCTGTCAGTCCGTTACTGTTTTAGTCCCTTTTTATTTAGGGGCTGTTGGACCCCTTTGGTTATTCTTGTTTATTGTAGACAGCCTTTGTTTTAAAAAAAAAAAAAAAAAAGAGAAGAAATTTTTTTCTGTCATTGTTAGTGTGTTTGGTTTTGGCTAAGTTACACTAAATTGGTTGCCATTATGTCACAGGCTCCTAGGCTCCTAGGCCTTCAGGATTTAAAAAGTGCACTAAGTGCAGTTTCAAGATGTCAATCACAGATGACCACTCTCTCTGTGTGTACTGTTTGGGCGCCAAACATTTGCAGGAGTCCTGTAGCGTGTGCCACGTGTTTTCCTCGAGGGTCCTCCAAGAGAGGAAAAATAAACTTATATTAAAAGGCCTTATTAAACCCTCTTTTGAAAAGGCATTAGCTTCCTCTCCTTCTCCTGCTAAAAAGAAAAGGGCGTTGGCTCCGACCAGTCCGTCGGAACTGACCGCCAAAAGACATAGGCAGGCTTCTCCTTCGGCTCCACGGACTTCGGTGCCGAGGGCGGAACGGTCTGCCTCGATGCCTCCAGCCTCGACTCCTCTGGGGTCGGAGCCGATGGCTGGGGCATCGAGAGGCGGGTCACCTTCATCGGCTCCACTGATCTCGGAGCCGATGAAGGTTGTCCGCTCAGACACTTCCTCGGCGCCAAGCCCTTCGCACCGATGGAAATTGGTTTGGACACTCTGGCGCCGATAATTGTCGAGTCGATTCGGAGCCGGTCCCCTAGTCCCTTGGAGCCGTTGGAGAGGCCTACTCGGACCCATTCGGTCTCTTCCAGGTCATCAAGGATGTCAGATTCGGACATAGACAGGGTGCTCCAAAGACTGTTCCAGTCCCCAGTCTTTCAGAAATTTGTTTCGCTCCGACCCACTTGGCTTCGGAGCCGATAGCCCATTCCATTGCCATTCCTCCTCCGACCGCCGGCTCCGTCGGAGCAGGTGCTGATGGAGCCAGTGGAGATCCTAGGGTCGGCTCCGACCCTTACTCCAACCCGCCTTGGTCCGAGTTTAGCACACGGACTTCTTCAGCGGACCCGGGGTGACGTTTCGGGACCAATGCTGTCGGTTCCAGGCCTCCCTCTCAGTGCTTCGCCGGGACTTCCGTCTGCTATCATGGCTCGAGACCGGACCTCCCAGGATTCTGGGGTCCGGCCTTCAGAGCTATGAGGAGTGCCTTGGCCAAGTCTTCTTCGCCATCTCTCACGGCTTTACCGCACCTTTCCCTGGGCATGGAGACTGGGTCTTTGGCAGTTCCCTGTCTCTAGGCAGCGGAGCCCGGGCCTGAGGTTACCCCACTGGGGTTCCCTCCTCCTGAGGGTCTTCGGAGTTGTCTTCGGAGGAGCCCCAAGGAAGAGATCATGCAAGAGGAAGCACGTGGACTCCCCGATGAGTCTCTTACATCGGACACTGATCTTGATGATGCGGAGGGGTCCCCAAAGTCGCCCTCGGATGATGTCTCATTTGCAGACATTCTAGAGATCCTTAAGCAACGAGGCGGCTGGAATTCCAAACCCCTCCGCTGATGAGTCGGTGTTCCTCAAGGCCTTCGGGCTCAGCCCTCCGCCTCCTGGGTGTCTCCGCCCTTGACGAGCTCCTGGATTTGGTTTGTCGGAGGCGTGGGAACATCCAGATACTGTGGAACCAGTGCCTTCTCGCCTAACAAATTTTTGTCTGCCCCACCCGAGAAGGAGTTCTTAACGAAGGCGTGGCTGTAGATGCCATGGTGGTGGCATCTGCTACCCAGCAGGACGTGGCAGAGGCTTCAACGTCTGTCCATCCTCCTAATAAGGAGTCTAGGAGCATGGACCAGTACGGGAAGCGCACCCTGACTTCAGCGGCCTTTACTCTGAGGTCCCTGAATTATTTGGCACATTTCACCAGACTACAGAGGGATCTGGTCAAGGAGCTCTCAGACTCCCTCTCAGGTAACCTACCTGAGCAGCTAGCCCAGTCGGTTAGCTCTCAGTTGGCTGTCCTTACCTCGATTTCTAACTCGTCCATGAGGCTCATTTCATATGCGGCCGAAGGGCAGAGCGGCAGGCACAGGCGTGGCTCACGGAGACAAGCCTGGCTCCGTTTGTGTCATTTCACGGAGGCCTTCAAGTCTTCCTTTGCCGACGCTCCCTTTGATGGGTCCTCTTTGTTTGGACCCAAGGTAAAAGACACTCTTACCCGCTGTGAGCAGGAGGGAAAGACTTTATCTGCCGTAGGAGCACGTTATTCCACTCCCTTCGGCCTTATCTCAAGGCTAAAAGAGGAGGGAAGATGTGGTTCCAAGAAATCACAGAAATTCTTTCCCCAACAGCAGGAAGATTCCCTTCCAGAGGCAGAGGATGGGGAAATTTTTCTGGGAGACGCCGTCCCAGAGGCGGCAGAGGCCCCCGCAACACTGGAGACCGCGAGTCCTTTCGTGGCTCTTCAGCCTCCCACACTCCATGAGGGATTGCCCGGCTGTGCTGCTCCGGAGCCAGTCGGGTGCCGTTTTGCCAAGCACCTAAAAGCCTGGGAGGCTATTACTCAGGACAGATGGGTGCTTGATTATTGCCGGAGGTTACACCATTCCCTTCACACACTCACCCCCACCGTCCAAAAATCCCGGACCCACCACCCAGTCAAAGGGAAATTGCAGCCGTAGAAGCCTCAAAGCTGCTAGAAAAAGGAGTCATCCAACCGGTCCCCACAGACCAGATCAGATCCGGAAATTACTCAAGGTTCTTTTTAGTGCCAAAAAAGACAGGGGACCTGAGACCCATTTTGGATCTCAGCAAACTAAACCAGTCCGTCATGAAGTCCAAGTTCCGAATGGTCACTTTACAATCCATTCTCCCATTGTTGGAGAAAGATGTTTGGATGTGCTCCATAGATCTCAAGGACGCCTATTATCACATACCGATACATCAGGCATCCAGGAGGTATCTGCGCTTCAGCCTGGGAGATGGTCATTTCCAATTTTGTGCACTGCCCTTTGGTCTCACCACAGCCCCCAGGGTGTTCACCAAGTGTTTGGCAGTAGTGACTGCTCACCTGAGGAGTCTCGGATTCCAAGTGTTTCCCTATCTGGACGACTGGCTCCTGACTGCCACCACCAGGCATCTACTACTAGAGAACCTACAAGCCACCATCTCCCTGGGTGTTTCCCTGGGAATTACATTCAACTGGTCAAAGTCTGTCTTGCTGCCTTCTCAGCGCATAAAATTCATAGGAGCAGAGATAGACTCAAAATTAATGCGGATCTTCCTTCCTACCGAAAGGATACAAACATTACAAAATCAGGTCCAAGCCCTGCTTCTAAGATCCAAGGCCCCAGCCAGGATGGTCCTGCAACTTCTAGGTTCAATGTCTGCCACGGTTCTCCTAGTCCCTCTGGCAAGGTTGCACATGAGGATTCTCCAGTGGCTATTATCGACACAATGGTCTTTTCAAGATCTCCCCCTCAATCATCACATACTGATTACAGAAACGTGCAAACGGGACCTCCGCTGGTGGCTTCTGCCATCCAATCTGAATCAGGGAAGACCCTTTGTTATACCCCCTCCAGTGGCCACCTTGACTACGGATGCCTCCCAGACGAGGTGGGGGGGGCATTGTCTGGGCAGGCCAGTTCAAGGTTCTTGGCTTCCCAACGAAACATCTCTCCATATCAATGTGTTGGAAATGAGGGCTGTTCTTCTGAACTTACAAGCCCTCCACAAGTTTCTCCCTCAAGGCATTATCGCCATCCACACAGACAACATGTCGGTAGTCTGGTATCTGAACAAACAAGGAGGGACCAGATCTTACCCCCTTTGCAGAGAGGCCATGAGGGTGTGGGAATGGGCAGTGGCTACCAAGCCCTTCCTGGTAGCGACCCACATTCCAGGCAAATCCAATGTATTGGCAGACAGACTGAGCAGGACTATTCTCTCTCCTCACAAGTGGTCTCTGAACGAAACAGTAGCAGCTCAGATTTTCAAAAGATGGGGGATTCCGTGCTGCGACCTGTTTGCAACACCACGAAACACGAAGTGCAAAAGGTTTTTTTCCTTGACCCCGTGTCAAGGGAGACAGCTACGGATGCTCTAGTCCAACCTTGGCCAACAGGACTGCTTTATGCTTTTCCTCCGATTCCACCTCCCCAAAGTCATCCAGAAAGCTTCCCAATTGGGGTCCACAATGATTCTAATTGCTCAGACTGGCCTCATCAGGTATGGTTCCCTACCTACAGAAATATACTCTGGACGGTCCTTGGTTCTTGGACCCAATTCGGACCTTCTGGTTCATCAGTCGGGACAACAGCACCAGTCCCTTCACACTTTGAAATTAACAGCTTGGCTCCTCCACTTCCGACTATAGTCAGAAATCACACCTTGGACCCGGAAGTTATTCACATTTTATCTTCAGCCCACAAACCCACCACTAAGAAGTTGTATCACAGTAAGTGGAAGAGGTTTGCTATCTGGGCTCAACTCAGAGGATTAGACCCTATTACTGCCCCGATACCAGAGGTCTTGAAATTTTTAACATCCTTGTTTAATCAAGGATCTTCAGTCTCTACTATTAAAGTCCAATTAGCAGCTATCTCCAAATTTCACGATTCCACAGACCCACCGTTGATGAGCAGCAGATTATGTAAAACTTTCATGAAAGGTGCTGTGCTTTTAAGACCCCCAGTTTTTCATCCTGCGCCTCCGTGGGATCTTGATTTGGTACTTCGTGCCTTAACATCTTCCCCTTTTGAACCAGCTGCTACATGTGAGTTGAAATATCTGTCTTGGAAAACTGCCTTCTTAATTGCAATTACCTCTGCAAGAAGAGTTTCAGAAATTCAAGCCCTATCTATCAAACCACCGTACTTGATTTTTCACAAAGATAGAGTATCACTTAGACCTAATCCAGCCTTTGTCCCAAAAGTTTGCTCTAATCTCTGTCTCCAACAATCTTTAGAGCTACCAGTTTTCTTTCCAAAATTTTCAAACAAAGTGGAATACACCTTCCATACATTGGATGTTCACAGGCAATTGCGCTTCTATCTAGATCGGACTCAGCAAATTCAGAAAACAGATCAATTGTTTGTGTCCTTTTCAGATAATAAATTGGGTAAATCCATCACTAAAGCTACTATTGCCAAATGGATCAGAGATTGCATAACTCAAGCTTATTCCTCTTCAAATAAGCAACTTACAACATCTGTCAAAGCTCACTCTACTAGAGCTATGGCTACCTCTATTGCATTCCATTCCAAGCTCGCTATTTCTGAAATTTGTGCTGCTACATGGTCCAACCCGCACTTTCATTTCCCACTATAAATTGGATGTGGCATCTAAAGGACGAGCATCATTTGGTTCCACGGTACTCAGGAGTGTTTTCCAGTGAGCCACCCAGGATTTAGGTGCTAGGGACGCTGTCCCATCAGTCAGAATGTAGGCGAGATAGGATCACATAACATCTTTTAGTTATGTACTCACCATAACTTCAGATGTTTGGGATCCATCTCGCCTACATTCCTAATACCCACCCTCCTTCCCCCTGCCTTGGAGATCAGAAGAGATTGAACGGTTTGAGTTCTACTGTTTTATCTTGTATCATCTGTCAATGTTATATAAGCAGTGCATGCGTGTGTGCATGTATGCGGACAAACTAGATCTGGGGGACTGGTAGTGGTGCATCCTGGGATATAGTAAGCTCAGCCAATAAGAGACTTCGCTCTTTGGCCTCGGCTCCGAACCCATCAGTCAGAATGTAGGCGAGATGGATCCCAAACATCTGAAGTTATGGTGAGTACATAACTAAAAGTTATTACTCATCACTGTCGCCCACACTGTCCTACAAAATATAACTGTCTAGGAAATCCTGTATAAGAGTGTTGCAATACAAGGTTAGAATGCAAAACTACAGGAGAATTATAAGACAGAAAGCAGATAGGAGATATACAGCAATATCTATATAGCACTCACAACTCTGATGGACAGTGTTTAAGTTGTAGCAGACAAAGCCATGGTCTGAATCCTGGGAGTGGAAGCAGGCTGCATACAGAATCATACCCCACAACTGTACAGGTAACCCATAATGTCCAGTATATGGGCCCACATCTGCTGCCTGTCACCCTGTCTCCCTGTGTAGTCTGTGGGATGATCTCACATGTTTAGGGAGCAAACAGGGAATACAACTGATTGTCACACATCTATGAGAACAGACCTGTCACTCTAGCAACTCCCGAAACTGTTATGAGAGTAATCAGCCAAGTATGTCCTATCTACGCCCCCATGTTGGCAAGCTGTGACCAGAGTGTGTACAGTAGCAGAGTGAGATGTATGTGCATAATACTAATGTGTAATCTGGTACTTTATGTGGCAGCATTCAGGTAGTGCTAAAAACATTGCTCCCACAGGTACGTTGGATACGAACACTGTGCCGAGAAATAAAAAGCTTGATACCCTGTACTGGTACTGTTTACTCTGGTATTGTATGTCTTTGTGAGTGTTGCAGTTGCTCTGAATAATAAAGTATCACTGATCACTGTCACCCACACTGTGCAGGAAAGCATGTATATGTGAGTGGTAAGTCTCTAAAGGTTGAAGAGGGCAATAGTCTAGATATGTCTCGGTACACCTGCATGTGGTCAAGACATGGCCAGAGTCTGTGCAGAAAGAGATGGACAGCTATGTGCACAACATCAACCTGGAATCTGGGAGTATGTGTAGAAACAGTTAGTTTTAACAAACATTTCCTCCACAGGTATACTAGGTAAGAAGTGTATACTGCAGGTCAAACCAATTCATGTATAAAGATGACAGCCATATCACTGTCCAAACTAAGGCTATAGGGTAGTGTAGTAATACTTGTAAGGTACAGATAACAGCACTGACTAGGAAAGTAATGTGGATACAGGACATTTTTAGTTGTTAATTGACACCCCCCCACCATATCTCCAACAATAAACTACATTCTCACCTCAAATGGTATGTAATGACTTCACTGTTCTGATGGGACATATGTCCTGTTGCTTGATAATTATTTAAGTCTGTTTCCATGCATGTGCTATATTGAAATATTCCAACATTGGTGGCATGGTGCCATCAATGTACCTGCATGCTGTTGTTATTACCACTGTAGTCCCATATGTGCATTGTTCCGTATCTGGTGTTTGGGTTAATGGGAATATCTATGCATGCTGTTATACCTAACCTTGGAATGTGTTGACTATTACTAACCAGCATATGTTGATAACATTTAAATACTATAGCACGTTTGGGAAGGCCGGTCCCAGTGGACCCACCTGTCCAACCTCAGCTGGCCATGGAACCGGGCACGAGCACGTCTGGGGCCCAACCCAGGACCTCCTCGTCCGTTGGTCCTGCACCACCTTTGGGTGGAACCACCTCAGGGAGATGGGGCTCGTATTCCCCCCAAGGAGCGGGCGCAGACAGGAACCTGTCACCCCATCGCAAGGTTCAGGTTGTGGTGCGTAGCGAGCTCCACAGGGAGGTCAGAGATCTGCTAATCCAGCTCGAGGGCCATGTGTCACGACTAAGAGGGTTGGCCTGGCTCTGCAACTCAGCCCCCAGCACAGCCACCTTTGGGGCTGTGAAGGTACAGTGGTGACTGCCCATGGGTGGGGACCTCAGTCCCACTGTTTCCACTAGGGGGCTCATGGGCTTCCGATTTCCCAACACCTCTCCCCATCAAGGTGTATGTCCCCCTTATATGTCATATAATGCCCCTGTATGCGTCTTGTTTGTCTTGTCTGTTAACTTACCCAACCTACCTCTCAAAATATGCCTACTATCCCTCCCCAACATCCCACTATCACCTGAAAAAAAAAAAAAAAAAAAGAGGGCAATCTGTTCCCAAAAAAAAATCACGCCCCATACATAACTGTCCATTTCGCACATGTCTCCACTGGACACATGTAATCTGGTCTAATTGGCATCATGACATATTATTGTTGTCCTCACCCCTGTCTCAGGGGTTTGAGTGTCCAAATCTACCTCCAAATTCAATGTATATGCACAACTGTTGCTGTAGAAGAAATGGGCAGCCGGCACATACCTAGCTATTTTCCCTACTATCTTTCACTCTTTGTGCCCCTTTTTCACCACTTTCCTATCAACCCTTTTTTCTTTTCTTTTAAAAAAATAGCACAGGGGTAAGCAGGAGTAAGCACTTTTAAGCAGCAGTAAGCAGGCTTAAGCCTGTTTGCGCGGGGTAAGCAGTGCCTACACAGGTTAAGCAATTTAGAAGCTAACTGAATATAAGAAACTGTAACCGGTAGTAAGCAGTGCTTACCTCCATGCAAACCCACGCAAACCTGCTTACAGCTGCTTAAAAGTGCCTTAATCACTCTGTATCCAACGGTCTTTGTTCTGCCCAGCAAAAAAATAAACAGCCTCTGCAAGGCTCAAACCCAGGAGCCTGCACACCATAGCCAAAGTGATTTACCACTAAGCCATGTAAGATGTACATAACCCTGATGTTTTCACAAACATATCATCCAGCCCAGTTATTCAACAGTACAGGGAATGTATTCCAACATGTAGATGTATGTGTGTGTGTGTGTGTGTGTGTGTGTGTGTGTGTGTGTGTGCGTGCGTGCGTGTGTGTGTGTGTGTGTGTGTGTGTGTGTGTGTGTGTGTGTATTAACATCTAAATAGATATGCCATATCCAAAAATGTATATATATATATATATATATATATATATATATAATATAAGCATATATACATACATATGCATACATCTATAGATATATATGTCAACATCTATATGTGTATATATACAGCAATATATATATGCATATCTAAACTGCTTCTTACTGAAATTGGTACACCTTGTTTGCTGTAGCATAGACTAGATCCAGGCCTGCTGAATCTAGCTTTGTTTGTATAACCTGAGCACTAATCCAGGCATTCTTTAAAGTTTTCAGTTGTATTTATTACTGCTTGGTAGCAACTTGATTAAAGTGTAGCTATCATTCTAAGTCTTTTGGATTAAGCACTTGGGCTTCAGACCAGTTGTTTTACATTAGGAAGGTTTGTGGCCTGCACTGTGGTGGCAGGACAGGTAGCTTACATCCTTCTAAGTTGGGAACTGCTGACTGAGGGCTCAGTGTCTGTTATTCTAAAATTGTATTAATTCTGGTTTAAGCACTTGGGCTTCACGCCAGTTGTTTTACATTAAGAAGGTTTGTGGTCTGCACTGTGGTGGCAGGACAGATAGCTTACATCCTTCTAAGTTGGGAACTGCTGATTGAGGGCTCAGTGTCTGTTATTCTAAAAGTGTATTAGTTCTGGTTTAAGCACTTGGGCTTCAGGCCAGTTATTTTACATTAAGAAGGTTCGTGATCTGCACTCTTGTGGGAGGAGAGGCTGGACTCTGCCCTTCTGAGCTGGGAATTTCTGGTTGAAGACTTATAGTGCCTGCATATTTGAACTGTTTCTTACTGAAATTGGTACACCTTGTTTGCTGTAGCATAGACTAGATCCAGGCCTGTTGAATCTAGCTTTATTTGTATGCTGCTTGTTTGTTTGCTTATTTCCCTGAAACGCTAATTCCACCTAAAACGCGGCTTTTCAGTGCTTCTGTGGATCCCTAGTGATATCTGCATTGCTTACTGTACTTATTTCCTTGTTTCACTTGAAAGAAAGTTACTGTTTGTCATTTTTGCATTTAAGTTACCTGAAACACATTGCATTTAAGTTACCTGGCACTTGCTCACTAAAACAATTATATAAGTCAGCACTAAAATATTAAAAGCACTACACCCTCACAAACTCCCCTTGAGTACCTCGTTCCCCATTGGCCCTTTTTTTTCAGTTATAAAGGAATTCCCAATACTATTCTAGCATGTCCAAAGGTCAGTTGTCAGTCTCCTCTCCGGTCCAGCTGGTGAATCTCGGAATCTTGAGGCAATGTTACAACTGCCTCATGTACACAGACAACCCTCTCCTCCTCCCAACAAATTCCAACACATGTGAGAGATGCAACCATATAGCCATACTGGAGGCTAAGCTCTCTCAACTCAGTACTGGCGAAACCAGTCAGGAGGAGAAGGAAACCACACTCACTACAATTCCAATCTCACATAGACCTACCACGACAGCAAACCAAACACATAAACACACAAAAACATACTCGGAGGCTCTAAATAAAAATCTGCCTAAGCAGCAGAGACCACCAAAGCAGACAAACAAGCAAACGCTACCCCAAAACAAAACTCGTGCAACACATAGCTCACAAAGCCAGTGTGCCGAACAGTCACAGCCCTTAAGGCTAAACAACACACCTGATACATTTGTAATAGGTGAGTCTATTGTCAGGCACACTGACATCCCGCTCACCAGGCTGAACAAGGAGAAGGTCATGGTGTGCTGCCTGTTGGGCGCTAGGATCCGCCACATAACACAAGCACTCAGGTCACTCCAAGGCAAGTACAGATATGACTCAGTCATTGTCCATGCTGGTGTGAATGACCTGAGATGTACCTCCCTGGACTACATGAAAAGAGACATAGAGGAGCTCTCTGAGCATGTAGCCCAGGCCGTATGACCCTGACCTTGAGTAGCATCTTACCCTCACCAAGAATGATGCCACAATATGAAGACAAGATGATCAATTTCAACAATTGGCTTAAGTATTGGTGTCATTCAAAGGGGATCCAATGCCTGTCAGCCTGGGATGACATGCTCGACAAGCCACGATGCTTCACTAGGGACGGCTTGCACCTGTCACCCCTGGGCTTTCGGATATTGGCAAAGGCCCTTGCTACCCCCATAGTGCCTTTTTTAGGCAAGGCTCAAAAGACAAACCCATCTCCATAGGTATCACAAGGGATAAGAAACTAAGAGTAATGCTACTCAATGCCAGAAGTCTAAACCTCAAGATGCACGCACTCGAAACTCTCCTTAGCATGGAGAACATCAATATCTGTGCAGTAGCAGAAACCTGGTTCAAGGCTCCCGAGAGCACCCCAGCACTACCAGGTTATACCTCATACCATGCTTTTCGGGCCCAAAACTTGGACTGTACTACAAAAGGAGGGGGAGTATCAATATTCGTCAAAGATACCCACACCTCCAGGTTGGTGGCACAGCACGAAGCATCAGAGACTATCCATGTGCAACTAACAGTGGGTAAAACTGCCTTCCAGTTTATAGCCTGCTACAGACCACCCTCCCAAACCCAGAAACCCCACTTGGCCTTCCTGAGAACACTGAAAAATATGAAGGTCTCTCCAAACACCATTATATTGGGTGACTTCAACTACCCAAACATAGACTGGGAGTATTACTCTAGCTCCAACACCCTAGCCCAAAGGTTCCTAGAATTTATAAACTCAAATGCTATGGAACAACTTGTTACCACTCCCACAAGAGGGGAAAGCATACTGGACCTGATCATCACCAACATGGGGACTCTCTGCTCCAGACCAGAAGTGTATCCCTCACTGGTAAGATCAGACCATAAACTAATCTCACTGGATATTCACATCCCGACTCCACCCCCTGCCCTGAAAACCACAGTGAAAAACTTCTCTAAAGCAAATTTCACACTCCTCAAAACCGAGGTGGAATCCTTCAAAGGCCCGGGCCTGTGAAAATATGGCCCAGACCACAGAATCCTTTATAAACGCATTCTATGAACACCTTCAGGAATGCATGAATCATGCAATCCCAAATAAAACCAAGACCCAATCCTCCAAAGGCAGACGTCCTGTCTGGTGGACCCCAGCCATAAACAAACTATACAATAGAAGGAAGAAGTTACTACATGATAGAGCAAAATCCCTAAAAGGGAAGGCATCTCTGATCAGTATTAGCAAAAAACTACGGGCACTCATAAAATCGTCTAAGGCCAGCTTTGAGAGAAAAATTGCACAGGACACTAAGGATAATCACAAGGCTTTCTTTAGTTATGTTAGGAACCTGGGTGGGAATTCCCAGATATGCTCAGAATTAGTCCAAAATGACAAAAATACACCGAACCCCCAGACATTGCCAACATCGTAGCTGACCGGTTCAGTGCAAACTCCCCACCAAAAGGGCAAATATTTATCCCAGCAGAGTGCTGCCCCCCTGACATCTCAGATGCTCAGGTAAGAGCTGCCCTCTCCAAAGCAAAAAACACAGCATCAATGGGACCAGACGGTGTCCCGGGCTGCGTCCTACATGAACTCCAAGGAGAGCTAAACCCAAACATAAAACTACTGTTCAATCTCAGCCTTACTACAGGATATGTACCCAAAGAGTGGCATACAGCAACAGTAGTCCCTCTCCACAAAGGTGGTGCCTCAACGGATCCTGGAAACTATCGCCCCATAAGCCTGACTAGCTTGGTCTGCAAAGCTATGGAAAGGATTATCATGGACCTCATAAATAAAGATATTGGGGACCTACAGACACTGGATCCTACCCAGTTCAGCTTTGTTAAGGGGAGATCCTGCCTCTTAAACCTGGTTGATTTCTTTGAAACAGTCACCAAGGCCATTGACGAGGGGAAGGTGGTCCACACAGCCTACCTGGACCTCACAAAAGCCTTCAATATAATACCCCACTCGGGCATTATAGATAAGCTCACCAGCTTAAATATAAACCCCTATGTCACTAGATGGGTTGCAAACTGGCTCAAGGACAGAACCCACATGGTTAGAATTGCTGGAGCCATGTCAGACTCCAAACCAGTTACAAGTGGCGTCCCCCAAGGTTCAGTCCTGGGACCTCTCTTGTTCGGTATATATTTCTCTGAGGTACAGGCCAACACGGAAGGACTGTGGCTGACTAAGTTTGCAGATGACTGCAAACTGGGCACCATAATTGACTCTCCAGCCGACACAAGCATCTTCCAAAAGGGCCTCATAGAAACAGACAACTGGTGCCAGAGCCGTGGCCTCAAGCTAAACGCCAAAAAGTGTATAGTCATCCCCTTTGGCAAAAACAAAGTGCCCACAAATTACCACATAGGTGGTAATCCATTAAGTACAGAAGAAGTAATTAGGGACCTGGGGACCCAAGTTGATAACAATCTCTCATTTGACAACCACATGGCCAAAGTGGTTAGAAAAACATTTTATATAGCCCACCTAATCATGAAGGGATTCACATCTAGATCAGGGGAGGTCATCGTGCCTCTTTACTCATCCCTCATCAGGCCCATAATTGAGTACAATGCCCCTTTTGGGATGTACCTTACCAGACACCTGCAGCAGCTGGAAAGACCCCAAAAGTACCTCACCAAGAGGATCATAGGGCTCAAACAGATGCCATATGCTGCCCGGTTAAAGAAACTCCAGCTCTACTCAGTGGCATGCCGCCTGCTCAGAGGCGAATTGTGCCTGACGTATAAAGCCATGTCCAACCCGGAATTAATGGACATGCTGCACCTCAGAAAATCCAAATCCCATCGAGCGATGTGCTCGAGAGACTTGAATCTCAGCACTGAAATAAATAGGACATGCTGGAGGGACAGATTCATAACCCAGAGGCTCCCTTCACTCTGGAATAAAATCCCAGTCCAGGTTAGGCAGAGTCCCTCAATGACTCTCTTCAAGAGGAATCTTGATGAGTGGATGGGAGATCGTAGGTTTACCCCAGGTATCACTTCTGTGTCACTGTTAGACAGAGGCACAGTATACTAACCTCGAAAAAGGGCATAGCAAAATTAATTTAAAATGGGTGGCGAAAGCCAAACACACTCTGTCTAGGCTTATAAATGCCCTAGGGCAGATAGCCTAGTATGAACCTATGAACCTATATATATATATATATATATATATATATATATATATATATATATATATATTTATATAGGTATATATCAATATACATATATATATATATATATATATATATATATATATGTGTGTGTGTGTGTGTAAGCAGATTTATGCTCCTTCTGACCTGTTTATTTTGTCGACAGTGCTGTGCTGGAATACATTTTCGTGTTTTGTTGGTCCAATTCCGTGCACGCACGTTACGTTTAACGTGCACATGTTTTCGTTTTGGAGGCTATATATATATATATATATATATATATATATATATATATATATATATATATATATATATATATATATATATATATATACGTATATATACATATATATGTATATACGGACATACATCTGGAGATAAAAATGGGAACATAACAAAAACATATATGTCCACATGCACATGTTAATGGAGTTGTGAGGCTCCAAACATCATATGCCTTATACGACTAGGTATTCCCTTCCCCCACAGCCAAACATGTCTGCCCTGCAATCCACTACCAACTGTTGCAGATCCCATAACCAGGACCTGACACGACTTGGGCACAATATGTTAACAGTACTCCATCCCACCTGTATGATGTCAGGCTGGTTTAAGTAACATATCATGCAGTACAGTCTGGCTCCCATAGGGAATGTACAATGTGGAAGCAATCAACATCCCTAGGATACATATACACAGGCACTTATATGCAGATATACACACACATATATATATATATATATATATATATATATACACATATGTATATATATATATATATATATATATATATATATATATATATACATATATATATATATATATATATATATATATATATATATATATATATATATATATATATATATATATATATATATATATATATATATATATATACATAGATATATATGTAACTACAAATACACATGCAGAGATATGTATAGGAAGATACATATGTAGAAGGTGCACACAATATAGAACAGCCACTATGCGTACAGTTACCACCTTAGCAACTGGACACTGTATGAGCCACCCATACAAATGACAATCATTGCCTGCAACATATACCCACAGAGAGGCAAAGAATTTAACACCACACACAGGTTTGCATACATGGGAAAGCTTTATTTCTGTACTATTACAGTTGTATATGCCATGTCATATAGCTGTTTAGATACTGACATCTAGAAAGGTTGACATACATTGCTGTCCAGGCCAAGGCCTTCAAGTAGTACAATAGTGAAGACAGAGTGAGCCACAGGATACCAATCAACAGTAATAATGCAGATGTATAGTTCAGCAGCCTCTGTCTACACTCTGTACACAATCCCTAGGGGGTAAAGACCTCAGTTGACACAATGGGATGTAACTGTTACATAACAAGGCATAACTGACACCATCACAATCACACTGACAAACAGAACAGTCTGTATGGTAGAAGGCAGTAAACCTGCATTTACCCAAGGTGGATTGTATGGTAATGTGCATCCAGTTAAAGGCATCTTACCCGTGATACCCTCACATGTTGTAACAGCCTAGGCTAGTTATGGTGCGTCCCGACCCCTGACTCAATAATACAGGGCCATATACCACAGTTACATACACTGGCCTCTGGAGTGCATAAGGGCACACATGTATTGTGTAGGTGAAGCCCACACATATATGGCCCCAACCCCACAGTATGTGTGGGGGACACAACAGCAGTGGACTGATGGCAGGAATGGCAGCATGACATACTCACACCCCACTACAGAAAACCCCCTGACAGCATTTCATATGTACAAAGCCTGGCATGTAGGTGGAGGACAGAGGCTGGAACACAAGCCCATATGTGTAAAGCTGTTGTCATACACTAAGCAAGTTGCTGGTGTTACAGGATAGTCTGCAACATACCCTTATTCAGGAATATGAAGCTAGAAACAGAAATGGATGTAACCATGTACTGATAGCACTCAACACACACACTGCCAGTGATATATGTGACACAAGACCTGTGTGGTGGACAGACAAAACATAATAGGAACACCTCTGGCCATCAAGAGGATAGGCCCACAGTTGACAGCTATGCAGACAGACTGCATTCCAAATTAAACTAGTATGTACACAAACCCTGCAACACCAGTGCTATACAATGCATACAACAACTCTACTCACACTCTGTAGTTCTGGAACCTCCTACAAATATGTAGCTGGCCTGAGTGTGCAGGTTCTCCTGTAAGATATATTGCTGCCTGCTGTGTGTAGCACTGATGCCCACAGACAGGAAGAATGTCCATCTTACAGGAAAGGTAAAGGGACCATGCCCACATGATGTAGGGATTTATAGTAGTTGGTTGCCATGACAGTGGTAATTGGAAGCACTACACAGCATGCTGCATGCAGTTAGCAAGTGGAGGACACTGATTGTTGCAGAGGCCATCACCTGATCATGTGCATTACCTACAAAATCCATGCTGCAATCTATTCAAAGCAGCTCAATCAATTTACTGGGGAGAAACCAAGATAGAGAGAGACAGAGAGACAGTGAAAGCCAAAGGCAAAGCCAAAGCAAAAAAAAAAAGGAAAACAAGAAAAAAAAAACAAATACATACAGCAAACTATCCAGAACAGACATCATTCCAACAACTGGTATGTGAAGTATATATGCATGCAATTGAATGTAGTACTTGGTCCATAATAATGAGATAGAGGATGTGGAATGCTTTATATGTGCCATCAGGTGTTGTTGTAATGATGTTCAGCTGAACAACTGCTAAGGACAATAGAGTCCGCCCCTGTGGGTAGTGGGCCATAACCCTCAGCCGTGAAGAGCAGCACTGACTGATACGATGTAAGCCATCATAGTGTGTGTTGTGTAATGGGAAGTATGTATATTATGTGGCCAATAGCTTGTGGTGGAATTAATGCCATTATGATGGACACGTGGGATCCACAGCCCACCCCTTGCAGGATACTTAGGTTAATCTGTATTGTAGCATGCAGGAATGCCATACATGTGTAATAGGGATACTTGCAATGTCAGGCTGTGTCCATATGTGGCACCTCTCTGTGTTGTAGCAAGGCAGAACAGTGCAGCTGTGCAGGAAGGTGTTGTGAGATTGTGGACCTGATGTCTGAATGTACCCCACATATAGGTATGTATGTCCGCAAATATACAGATACTCATGTGTAGACATATATATGAGCACATATATATAACATCACATATATCTACACATATATAGATATTTACCTATATGCACGTCTTCATATATATAAACACACACACAAACATATATGTATGTAAGTACATGTCCCCTATGTTACTACCACATTGCTGCATGCTATGTGTGAGGAAACAGTGCACATAGCAATACACACAGATATCTACAGCCATCAGTGTGTGCAACATGGATGGGTATATCACATGTTAACCCCTTGTTGGGACCACATTGCCCTTGTCTGTGAAGTATAGAACGGGAATATGGGGAAGTATGGCAGGTATAGTTGTGGAGGTGGTCAGGGTTGGTAGATATAGAGGACAGTCTACAGGGGTGATATGTGACACATTTGGTGGGTAAACACCCTGGATGGTGTGTGTGGTCTGTGATGTGGATGCCCCATGGGCCCCAATATGGACACAATGGGATAAAGCCTCCCACCCACTGCTACTCACAACAGCAATCCATGTCCTGAAGTTGCCTGGCCTGAAGCTGAGCAGGAGGAGCATGTTGGCCCTGTGAATGTGTACTGGGTGCCTCAGAGTGATGTAGCACATCCCACATGTATCTATGGAGCCCGTTATGGAACAGACCCTGGGCCTGATCTCAAGGGACAGGAACATGTCTGTGTGTGGGGGAAAACATCCCCTGGGTTGGTTCCACCTGATGGTGTTGCTGGAACTGTACATGAGGAGGACCCAGGGTGGGACACACATGTGATATGGCTGGGCAACATGGGCAGATGGGTTTGGAGAGGTGGTTCTGCTGGGCAATAGTGCATATACATGCTATTGTGTCACAGTTATAGAACATATGTTGGTAGTAATAGTCTACACAATCCCAGAACATGTCCAACAGCATGCATAGATATCCCCAATAACACAGAATGTCAGATGTGCAGCAATCACAAAGCAGCCATACCACAGGCATATATGGAACCATAGTGGCCCTGACAATGGCATGCAGGTGAATAGTCTGTAACAGGCTAGCAATGATAGTGTCCACACAGGGAGCATGGCTACAAACACATAGCACAAAGTGTGGTACAATACAATATCTGTCCCACTGGTAGATAAGCTGCAGCCATACCTAATGAGTTGTGTGTACAGTTTGTTGTCGCTGATATGGTGGGGTCAGTGACAGAGATGTGTATTAAGAACTGTGGTAACCTTGCTGTATGAGTTGCTCAGACCCGTTTCCCTCTTTATGTCTTTCAGGCAAGATGTCACATGCACGGCTCCCATCTTATTCAGCTGCTGAAAATGAAGTAGTGCTAACCTATTTAATCCAGCACTACCCTGTCCTGTTTGGCCAGGCCACCCATGAGCAGCAGGAGTGGACCGCCCTGTGGAATGACCTAGTCCACAGGGTCAATGATGTTGGACTGCACAACCACAGTTATGACCAGGTCCGGCATCATTGTTCTGACCTGCTTCGCAATGCTGGTGCAGTCCGGGGGGATCACCTCGCCACAGGGGGGGGCATGCCATCCATCCTCCCCTGACATGTGTGGAGGAGCTCCTGGCCAGCTTCGTGGCACCAGCCCATCCGGACACACACCAACCGCCAGATACCTTTGTGGAGGTCGGTGCCATCCACACACCGGCCGAAGAGTATGCAGGTAAGACCACAGGGCACATCCGTAGACCACTGTTGCGTATACATCTGCATCGTTACAGGTAGATCATGCATATCTGATATGTCATAGATATATTTTGTTGGTGCATAGTAGTGATAAACAGATGTCCATATGTGGTAGTAGTGTGGAAATGTACTGTTGATGTATTGTATTGTAGTACTGCACCCACCCTGTAGCACTGCCACAGTTGTGGCCACTGATTATACATCTCTCACCTCTTATGTAGGTCTCTCTGGGATACCACCAAGGCAGCAGCCTGTAGCTGGTGAGTATGGTTTATGTAGATGCTTGCCAATACACTGGGCATGCAGTGGCTAAGGTATATGCCATGCACACATCTAACCTCACCTACCCAAAATGCATGCTCTACATGTGCACGTATTGTTGCTGTGAAATGCACGGCATCACAGGGGTGACCATGGTGGGGTATTGGAATGGTATGTCAGACACCTGCATGATAACTGACATCCTGTCATTGCAGAATGTGTCCACAGGGAGGAACATAATGGTGGGAGACATGGCCTTCAGTAGGGACATGTTTGGAACAACACCCATATACAGTGCAACACCACTGTATATACCTGTAGGACAATGGCAACTGCTGCAGAGATATACTGTGGCATAAGGCATTACAGTGGTCCACATTATCAGCTGGGACTAGGCTGTAACAAGTGGTGTTCAGTGTATGGGACACTGCAAAGTGACACACATGTGTAGGGCTTACTCGTCATGCATCTGCAAAAAGGCTGAAGGAGGGGGAGAGGTGTCAGCATGACATACCAGTGCAATGCAGCAGGGATCCTAAGGATGCTAAAAATGGCTGTATCTGCCCATAGTCAGGTTCAGGACCTGTGGCAGCCCTAACCCTACCCCCACAACAATAATGACTTCACTGTGTGAACACCAAGGGATGTGCACATGAGTAGACCTTGCAATCATGCAGAATAGGGGGACATGTGTAAGGTAGACTGAACATACACTGGCAAATGCAGATGGCCGATGCTGGTATACCCCTGCTAGGAGTAGTGACTGCTGTAGTACACACAACAAGAGGAGCAACAAACCGTCATGATAAGGGTGTGCACACATATGCCCACATGGTGTGTATGCATCGTGGTCAGCATCCGGACATGTAACACATTCTGTAGACACTGCATGTGAAATTACAGGACATATGTCACATATCAGGCTCATGTATTGCTATGATATGCGGTGATGTGGTCCCATGGCAGATCAAGGATGGGTGCGTCATATCAGTAAAGGTGTGTACCCCCTCCATAGCCATGGTATGCTCTGATGGTTGCCAGTGTAAGAGTATTGGATTGATCATACATGGTCCACTGATGTTGAGAGCTGTGCATCAGACATCAGGCATCCACAAATTACATCTGTCCACATATCATACCAGGTATCTATTGCTGGAAAACATAGGGGCTGTGAGCATTAAAGCTGACATAACCAACACAGTAGTACACATTCAGCAATGGGCTGTACACCTGTGAGGTGTGGTCCACAGCACATGGCAGGGTGCAGGACAGGTGCGCAGAAATACCGTGTTTATGGGCGCAGTGGTATCCAGGGGAAGGGGCTTCACCTAGTGACACAGCACATGCATCACTCACATGTATACTGTTGCCAGCAGGGATTAACTATAGCTGCTCTGCATGCTGTCAGGTACCATATGTTATGCATGTTGACAGAAGGGAAAAAGGAGGACTGTGTGTACTATCATTGTGCAACCTCACCTGTATAAGTGTGTGTGTGTGTGTGTGTGTGTGTGTGTGTGTGTGTGTGTGTGTGTGTGTGTGTGTGTGTGCGCATCCTGGTGGGTAGTTAGTTTGTCTGTAGGGTCACTCTGGTGAAGTGGAGGGAGGTTGATGCATGGAGGATGCTTGTGTGCATATGTGTGTGTGTTTTTGTGGCTGGCCATGTATGTACATGTGTGATTGTGGGGTGTTTATACAACAGTACCTCCCTCTGGGATCATGCAGTACATGTACATAGACTGCCACATTACACACCAGGAATACTTGTCATGTGTGCAGTCACAGCACATCTGATAGTATAATATGGTCTGTAGCATGGAACAGGCATTGAGAGGGAAGGTAGACACCAGGTACACCCTTAATATTACCTACAACCCATGTATGCAGCACTATAAATGCATTGGGGAAGTACTAGTCAACACCAGGGAGTATATCCAAATATTACAGTGGTCACATGATAGGCTGAATGAGCAGCATATCTGGCATCTACTGAGCATTACATACACATGACACACCAGTGTGTGATATTATGGATAGAACATAGTAGCCCACATGGGTCTATATTATATTCTCGAATGTCGACAATGTCGAATCTGACATTGTCGACATGAGAATATCGAATGCTCAGAATCTCGAGCGTTTAAAAAAACAAAATCAAAAAAGAAAAAAGTACACTAATGGGTTTAAGCAGTGGGGCAAACCCCCCTGCACCCCCCATGTGGGGTGCTGTGACCCCCATACCCCCGCTACTTAAATATACCAAGACCACACTACATTGTAGTAAACTGAAATCTCCCCTTACAGAGATTTCCGTTTACACGCTCGAGATTCTGAGCATTCGATATTCTCATGTTGACAATGTCAGATTTGACATTGTCGACATTCGAGAATATAATATACACCCGCCCACACATATAGGGGCAGTGCTCATGATGTCTGGACATACAGAGGGTGCATACCAAATGACAGCAGTGAGGTCATGTAAAACCACTACACACAGGTCAGGCAGGTAATGTAGTAACAGGTCTTGTGACCACTTGTGTAGGCATTTAGAAGACTGATATGTTAATGAGTGGTATCAGTGTGTGTGTGTGTGTGTGTGTGTGTGTGTGTGTGTGTGTGTGTGTGTGTGTGTGTGTGTGTGTGTGTGTGTGTGCGCGTGTGTGTTAACAAGTGTGATGCAGGATGGGGTACCACATGGGCATATACGTGGGACTGCCTTTAAGGCCATGGACAGGTAGGTATTACGTGTGTGTGTGTGTGTGTGTGTGTGTGTGTGTGTGTGTGTGTGTGTGTGTGTGTGTGTGTATACTGTCAGGCAATGCTGTACAGGTTTTAAAGTGCATTTATTGTTTTCCCCCACAGGTGGCGAGGTGTGTCTGCGTCCCTCCTGCATGCAGTCTGAAGTTGGTGTCCATACAGACACCAAAGATGATGATAGTACTGTTGAGGCACAGGTGGGGTGTCAGGGGCCAACACTGAGCCAACATTTGACATCACCCTTTTAGCCACCCCACCCCCGCACACAGTTTCAGTGCCTATACATACCCTATCACCAGTAGCCATAGCGGAGGGACAGCTGGCGTTTGGTGGCAGTGCAAAGGAGAGTGTGGGAACCATGCTTACTTTGTCCAGTCACAGCAGGCATAGCCAGATGTCTGGCAGGGCACCACATAGGCAGATGTCCCAGAGTGCTTGTGGTAGGGTCACTGGAAATCATGCCCCTGGCAGAGGCAGTATAGCTGGTACTGAAAGGTGCATGTTTCAGGCTGTCATGGCGGTGCAGACACGTATAGAACATTACACCAGACAGGGCCTGAGGCTGCAGAGGACTGCTCTCACATCTGCAAGTGAAAACACCCGTGAACTGGTGGGTGCCATCCATGCATTAACTGAGTTCATGGATAGATGGTCTGGTGAGATGAAGGCCCTCATCGACAGTGGTCTGTCTGTGCTTGAATGTGTGGTGGAAGTGCGGCGACAGTCGCGTGGACGTAGGCCAGTAAATGCCAACAGCTGGCAGTCAATGTGGACATGCTAAGACACCAAGGGGCTCCTGTAGTGGCAGTACCAGCCCCGGCAGTGTGGGGGGGTGCTGTCCACACCACACCACAGCAGGTCACATGCACATGGTCCTGGCCAGTCCCAGGAGGGGCCTGGTACCAGCGGACATTTGTCATCAGCAGGTGAGAGTAGCACATCGAGTCCTGTACCTGGATGTGCCCATGGAGCCTCTGGCAGGCACAGTACACGTGTCTGTGGCCGGAGGCAGTGAACTGCACACCTGCCAGGTATGGTCTGCAGCTGTCCATAAACATCTGTGTAGGGCTGCCACATGGCACAACTGTGTGCATGCATACCCACACACTATACAAACACACCCAGGGCAACCCCATACCTACACACACCACAGTACCACACCCATCTCACCGCAGTACACCATTCACCCACACACATGTTGTCAAATGTATGGCCCACCCTCGGCCTCTGGTAAACCAACATCACACCCTGTGCATATAATGATACCTGTGTTATATCCCTGTTAGCCGTACCATCAATGCAGGGACAGGCTAATATGGTTCTGATGCACGTGGTGACTGTACTACTGTGTACCACAGTACTGCAGTGTAACATGTAAGGAGGAAAGTGTAATGCATATATGGCAGGTAGTGTAGCCATCCAGCAACGATGCATTATAGCTGTTAGTAACACTGGTTGGTTATGGTGTCTATAATGCTATCCATTTGTGTTGCAGGTGCACATGTGTCAGCACGAGGATGGTCTGCAGTCATATTCCACAACGGGGTATGGCACTGTGGTGACACCAGTGCTGTAACATATCTGGGGTACAGTTGAACCCATGACACAGGTTACTAAAATGTTTATTGACTGTGCCACATGGATATGTGATCTGCTGTATACCCTGCATCCTGATGTAGACCCATCCACATACACGCACATTGTTACTTGGCAACACTGAGATTAGACCACTACCTAGCTATGTAGTGATACTGAAGTGTGTGGCTTACATTGCACACATCACACAGCGTTTAGGGTGAGGTGTGTCTCAGGTTACATGTTACATGCAGAACATCCCCAGACATGTACAGTATGCTAATGGGGGATGTAATGGTTGTATATGGACAATACGTAGTGTGACATACCTTCATATACACATTAACAGACACATAACAGGAAGGCACACATCTTAGATACCAGGGCCTGTCGCTGCTAACTAACTTGACCGTGTGTCCAATGTGTTACAGATAGGCTGCACACAGCACATTCATAATTGGCTTGGATTGTGGTATCAGTTACCTGTATGGTTGATGGTGACATTGGTAACCATAACATGGTACATGGGACATGTACCGGGTGCACCTTGGTGTAACGACAGTGTACACAGCACCCACATCCCCCAGTGGATATTTTACTCCCTGAAACCCATGATGACACTCTGCTGTACCCACCATCACACATTGGCCATGACTGCGATACAACCCATAGTATACCCCTACAGTTGTTCTATAGGGATATGCATCTAATGCACATGCCACATGCGTAGTAGGGTGTTGCATTGTCATGCCTCATCTATGGGCATCAACAATTATCTGTACTACTGTGTGGCAATGGGTATTGTAATAGGAGTATGTGGCCTCAGAATGCTTTACCCTACAGATATATGGACATGCACAACTACACACACATGCCAGAACACAGTGGGTATCCCATGCCTATCAACCCATTTGTAATACACTGTTGTGCTAGTACTGCAAGGCTTGTGTAGCCGGTATGGGGAGAAGCTTAACAGGGTACATGTAATGTCCCATAGAGCAGCAGCCACAAATGACTATGGCAATGGGTGTTGTGTCAGTTGGGAAGGCCCTCATGGAATTACCAAGTACAGGTGTGCTAACTCACAGATGCTGCTATATTCAGTCATGCACACATACACATGTGTCAGTACAGGGGTGCATCACTGCAGATGGTCATAGCTGTGTACCTAGCTATTGTCCAAGGGGAGATGGGTTGTGTATGGGTTGTGTGTACAGTGGTATATTGCCCCCTGCCAGGTGGCAGCAGGCAATCTATAGACAGACACTACTGTGGTGACCCTCAGGGTGAGAATGACATGCATCAGCCAATCCTCCAGGTGCCTCCTGCACACAGCCACTGAGGTGATCAAGTTAACATGTATGCAACATGCATTACAACACATGTTTAGTGTCTGTGATGGAAACCTGTACCCAAGCATGTAGTATTGACTGTGGTAGTGTAGTGGAGGTACCCGTGGCATGTGTTGTGTACAGGTTGACATCTCCTATATGTGCCAGTTCGTACACAGCTGGGCAGACATGTCAGTGTCAATCAAGCTTAGGTTGCCTGTACATATCCCAGCTGAATACCTGCCATCTGCACATCTGTACAGGGACTGACAATCATCAGCTTGGCAAGTAGCTATGCAGTAGGGTGAGTGTGTTAACAGATAGATGTTTGACAACAATATGTATGCCATAACTACATGTCAGAAGCCCTCACTAACATGTGCTGTACAGACGGTAGTCTACAGTTATATTCCATGGATCATTACCCAGTAAGGGGTATATACCATGGCACAGCTCACACACCAGGGATACAACAGGGAGGCCTCAGTGTCCAGCTATGCCTCCACGTGTGCCTGTTGTCAGTACTACATTTAACACTCTGCTCTTGCCTGGGTAAGCACTATCAATAGTAGTACTGCCACGATACACTACATGCCAGTGTGACAGCATGTACCCCGGGCTACTACCCCTGTATTTAACACATTCATGCAGATAGTGCTGTACAGGCCTCATATATGTCTGTGTCCCACACATGACACTCACACCCCTTGCTACTGTAATGACAGCACATAAGTGCATGTATTGTACATAGCATTGCATACACTTATTACAGATGTCATTACCCTGCTATGTTATCAGACTGGGTGGTGTGACCTGGTTACCAGGGTTAAGCCATGCTTAGCAAGTATCAGCATTGCTCCAATATAACAGCTGAGCTGATTTGCTCACTGGTAAGTGAAGTCTACACTGTGTAAGCGCCCGTACTTTACCCATAACTTAGCACCACTTAGCTTCATGCAAACCCACTTAAAACTGCTCAAAACTGCCTTAACCACTCTGTATCTGACAGCCCTTTTTCTGCCCAGCAAGAAAATGAACAACCCTTGCAGGACTTGAACCCATGACCCTGTACACTAAAATCACAACACTTAACCACTACACCATGACCACTGTGAAGACAGCTGTTGTTTTACCAATATAGCTGTCAATACAGGTCTATATGAGCATTTCAAAAATTTAATAGGTCGAATCATAAATGTCGGACTGAAATGATCGACCTATTAAATTTTCGAATGCCAATAAAAAAAAAAATAAATAAAAAAATAAAATAAACAGTGTAGGCACGGGGCACCCCCTGCACCCCCCACCCCCCCCACTACTTAAATGTCTAACTCCGATACTGCACCACATTGAAGCAAATGGAAATCTCCCCTTACGGAGATTTCCATTTACCCATTCAGTGTTCTGCACTTTTGGCATTCTCGATGCAATAATATCGTATTCGATATTGTCAGCATTAGAAATGCTGATATATACCCGTCAATACACATATTGAGTAGTATTGAACAATTGCCTTTACTTCCTAAATTGTGTAGTCCTTGTCATTGATGTGACTGTTGCATCACATATGTTGTTTTATCATAATCTACATATAGCAGATACATACGGTGAGATACATCTGGAAGGGTGTACACAACCGTGAGGTTTACAAATGACAGGAATATGGTAATATACATATAATAGGTCTATATATGTCTACATATACATACACATGTGTACTCATACATATGTCTGTATGCACATCTGTATAGTGTAACATATATATGGCCATGCGTACATCTCTTCATATGTACATATATATATATATATATATATATATATATATATATATATATATATATATATATATATAGATATATGTATATATATAGATATATATATATATATATATATATATATATAGATATATGCATATATATATATATATATATATATATATATATATATATATATATATATGTATATATATAGATATCTATATATATATATATATATATATATATATATATATATATATATATATATATATATATATATATATATATATATATATATAGATATAGATATATATATATATATATATATATATATATTTATACACATATATGTATATATATGATGTATGCAGATGACATTGTGATCTGTAGTGAGAGTAGGAATCAGGTTGAGGAGACTCTGGAGAGGTGGAGATATGCTCTAGAGAGCAGAGGAATGAAGGTCAGCAGGGCTAAGACTGAATATATGTGTGTAAATGAGAGGGAGGGTAGAGGAATGGTGAGGATGCAGGGAGTAGAGGTGGTAAAGATGGACGAGTTTAAGTACTTGGGATCAACAGTTCAGAGTAATGGTGAATGTGGAAGAAAGGTGAAGAAGAGAGTACAGGTAGGGTGGAATGGGTGGAGAAGAGTGTTAGGAGTGATTTGTGACAGACAGGTACCAGTAAGAGTGAAAGGGAAGGTCTACAAGAGGGTAGTGAGACCAGCTATGTTATATGGGTTGGAGACAGTGGCATTGACAAAAAGGCAGGAGTCCGAGCTGGATGTGACAGAGTTAAAGATGTTAAGATTTGCACTCGGTATGACTAGGCTGGATAGGATTAGGAATCAGTATATTAGAGGGTCAGCTCATGTTGGACAGTTTGGAGACAAAGCAAGAGAGACGAGATTGCGTTGGTTTGGACATGTGCTGAGGAGGGATGATGGGCATATTGGGAAAAAGATGCTAAGGATGGAGCTGCCAGGTAAGAGGAGAAGAGGAAGGCCTAAGATAAGGTTTATGGACGTGGTGAGAGAGGACATGCAGGTGGTTGGTGTGACAGAGCAAGATGCAGAGGATAGGAAGAAATGGAAAGAGATGATCCGCTGTGGCGACCCCTAACGGGAAAAGCCGAAAGAGGATGATGATACACATATATGTATATATAGCTATATATGTATGCACATCATATATGTACAGATATGCCTAGTTACTTTGGTATATATGTAGATATCTATAACTATATGTGCATACATATCTAATCTGATATACCTACTACTGTCAATATATATGTAGATATCCATACATATATATGCATATGTAGCTCTATCTACATATGTGTAGACATACATTGCTCTGTATATGTATATATCTTAGTGTTTTTATATATATATATATATATATATACATATAACTTTGTATATATATATATATATATATATATATATATATATATATGTGTGTGTGTGTGTGTGTATGTACATATACATATCCATCTATGTATGTCAGTATGTATATGTGTATATATCTATATAGATATATGGATAATTAGGTAATTAGGTATACATATATGTTCACCATATGTCCTGAACATGGAGTGGAGCCCTACCTCAGCCCCAATGGTCCCAATTTCATAGTGTAAGGGGATGTCAGGTATGTATTGCAGGTATATTTGTAGACTATTGCTACTGTACTAGGGATTGTCCTCACAGACATGGTGAGTGTGGGAGGTCACATCTGCTTTTAACATGTGTGCCATTGGCTACTGACATACATCCTAAGGACATCATAGTACAGTACCACTGCTAGCACAGTAATGCTCCTGTGGACTACAGAGATATGGCCAATATATGTGGACAGTCTGACACACTCTGGACAGTCCAGATGTATACACAGAACCCTTTAGTGCAAGACGTGGACCAAGCCTGACAATGTGGATGTTAACAGCCATGTAGATGGGTATAACACTTCTGTCCTGACACATAATAACCACTGGTACAGAGGTGCTATGGCCACATACTACCCACTAGTTATTGACATACATCTGTACAACATCCCACTGCTTTGTCTGACATACATGACTGTTATGGTTGCTTGGCAGCAGTACATCTGGCAAGTATCTGGACATGACATCTCACTGGGTAAGTACACTAAGCTGCTAGGCATGTAAAAAGCACTTTGCAGGCTACAGGCAGACTGGCTCAACACTGGCTTACATTTCCTATGGGAGAATACATATGTACCTGCATATGTAGCAGGCTGTACAAGCATGTCAAAGCACAGAGTAACATACACCTGCGTGAGAGTGCATAACCACAACCAGTGTGAACACTGCCACAGCCACATATGGTAAGCTAGCGTAATATTACAGTAAATGGACTATCTGTTTCACACCATTCTCATATGTGCCACTCACACACTAACCCTTCATATACTGGGCCGCTACACAGTATGGTCCAATGCCTGTCTGTGGTATGGGACATGTGTGTGTTTGGCCCTACAAACATATAAGCCGATAGGGTAATATACAGTGGAGCAGCATGTAACATCAGATAGAACAGGACCAAGAACAATGACATCTACCACAGTCTGTACACAGGCGAAGGTACATATTAACAATACACACACACTGTCGACAATCACCATAAGTACACACACCTCAGTACTGTACACACAACCACAGAATGTCCAGGTTATGTCATCAAATATAACCTCTACTATACATAACATTTGTAGCAGTCTGGTATCTCACTGGCTTGTTATCAGATATTATATCAATATATATGATGTACAGCACCTATGCATCTCTTACTGCATGACATATATACAAAGATTGACAGAGTTGTGGCTGAAGGCACAAACACAGGGCCAATATTGACATACATTTATTGTTGTAATAGGGTTTGTTGCAGCATATGTCCTATGATGGATATGAAGTCAGTAACTCTCACGGCTGTCACTATCTACAGACTGCAATCCTCACACTACCTTCTGTAGTTCACAAATAGGTCCTCTGTGGGTAACACAAGAAACAAAAGGCACCACACACTGCCCAGTCTGCAGATGACCCTACAGATGGGTCTTTCCTCATAAACATAGCACTGACATGACCAGTATTAAAACATGTAGGACAGCCATATCCACACACACCCTGCTAAACCAACATTACTCCAATTGCAGTATAGCAGCACTTACAGTCTGTAGTAAAGTCAGGCACATCCCCCTCCTGTATGTTGGCCTGTTTCCACAGTGTATGTTGTTAGAGGTAAATCCCCAATCTATCTGTGATGCTGTTTGCCAAACAACAGATCTAGTTCCTGCTCACAGTAAATGAAAAGGCCCACCACCAACATGATGTTCCTAGATATTGGAGTGTGTTTCCATGCAAATGGCTATGGGAAAGTTACCACAGCTGTTCCACATGCAGTCAGCTAGAGAAGGGCTGCAATTCATGCAGAGGCCATCAGCTGATCATGAGCATCACTTACAATACACATGGTGCCTGAGCAAATCAGGTATAAGTCTCCACATTCACCAGAGAGGGAGTGAGAGAGGCAGACAAAGGCAAAGATAAGTCAGGGAGGGGTGGGAGAGTAAAACTTAAACATGTTTGTTTCACACATCTACCAGTACAGGGTATCAAACCCCTGACGACTATGTAGTGCTATCACGTCTATGCAGTTATTGGATGCGCCACATAGATTACATGTTAAGTAGCCCTCCAAACTTATATGTGATGGCTAATGACATCTGCAACAGTGATATGGTAGATATGTAGTACACATGACTGTCCACATGGACAGTGTCAGCGTCAACACAGCCACACTTTCACAGGGATGCACACCACATTGACACACTTGGCTGGGCCAGGAATACAACTCATCACTAGTTAGATTGCCACAGCACAGTACTGTGCAGGTATCACATGTACCACTGGGGTCATACGGAGGTTATCTGGGCAAAGGGTATGTGGAGGTGTCTGACATCAGATAGCATGCTTTAGTATGCCAATGGGGGTTGTAGTGAGTGTGAATGTGGTCATAGGCAACATACAACACACACACACACACACACACACACACACACACACACACACACACACACACACACACAGATACATGGTGCCAGCATACCTCCCAACCATACCGAATTACTCGTTTTTTACCGAGTTTTGGGGTCCAAATGAAGGGGTGCCACGATTCCCAAGTGGCACCCTTTCATTTCCAATTTTTTTTTTCAGTTTTCATGCTGTCAGAGCTGACATCATCACGTGCACAATGACGTCAGCTCCCGTCAGGGCTACCAGCCAGTCGGAATTGAGCTCAAGGAGCTCATGTCATCATTTCCGACTGGCCTGGCTGCAAGGATAATGGCAGAATTGCAAGCGGGAATGGGGAAACAGCAGCACTTGTTTGCGAGCAGGAACAGCTGAGGAACTTGTTTGCAAGCAGGAATGGCAGAGGATAATGGCAAAACTGCGAGCGGAAACGGCAGGCAGCAACACTCATTTTAGGGGAATCAAGACTCAAATAAGGAAAGTGGTGTGTGTGTATAAGTATGACTTGAGCAGTTTGTTTATTAGCCTGTGTTTCTGAAGCCTGTGATTTTATTTTCTATATTTATTATTTCAGTATGCTGATGAAAATTTTGTGAATGCACTGTTAGGCAGAGTGGAAGTGCAGCAGTTCCCAGCTGAGTGTTTCTTGTCTGACAAGCAGCTTGTTGTTAAGTGGTAGGCAGTATCTTTTTAGCAAAAATGTTAGCCTGGAAAATAGTAGCTCTGGCTGTTACTGGAATTAAGATGCCTTTCCTCTAAGTATTACAGTGGTGTGCCTCTCAGACTGTCCAGTTTAATGAATCTCAGTATCTTGTTTTCAGCTGTTTGCAAGGAGTAACATTTTGAGCTGAAAGAAATGAAAGTAATGAGATAATGGGAAGGCCACATTCCTATCTAGGAAGCAACGCGTTTAAGGCAGCTGCTTTCCCTGTTTGAGCTGTAGGCAGATTTAACATCTTATATTAAATTTGTAACTGAGTTTAAACTTTAACTATCTGTGCTTCAGTATAGGGGGTAACAGAAACAATTTGATTGGTTATTCGTACATTGCTTTGCGATTTTTTCCTGTTAAGCGTGTTCCATGTCAGCTCAAAATCCCTCTGCAATGTACTAAGGATATTGCCTATATTGTGCAATGCCCTAATGCAACTATCTACATTTTGCAATGCCAGAATTATATTATCGACATTATGCAATGTCTTAATGATATTATGTACTTTATGCCCTGCCGAGTAAAATATCATCTGCATATAGCATGTATTTAAACAGTGGAAGGTCCCATGGAAGGTTATCGAAGGAAATTGTAAACAGAAAGGGCCAAGTACTAACTGCCAGGATATACTTTTTGTGATGTTAACAGATCCTGTGTTGCTATCAATGTCAGCTGTGTGAAACAATCCACTGGAAAGGTAGTCTTTGAACCATAAGGTGACCATCTGAGACTTCAAGCGTGGTCAGTTTATGGAACAGTAGGTTATGGTCAGCTGTTCTGAATGGTCCTTTAAGATCAAAAAAGAAAGAAACTCCTGAGCAGTCTATCATCCATGTTGCAGTGTAGCTGGCTAGTGAATAAGTATAACATGATATTTGTTCTACAGCTTGGATGAAAGCTATGATGCGTGTCAGAGAAAATGTCATATATCTGGATGTAATCTAGATCTCCATTATAAGCAGTCTCAACCATCTCTATAACCATCTGTTAAAATATATTAATTTGTGTATAACTTTGTGTAACAATATAATGCATATTTTATAAACATGCTCACCTGTATTTATGACAGCACAGAAATTGCATATGTAAATGTTTATCTATATTACAGTAAAGAATTCCGATACAGTCTCAAAAAAGTATCTCAGCAATTCTTACATTTTAATGCTTTCCTGGGCTGAAACTGAAATTGATCATGTGTAATCAGTATTCTACCCAGGTTAACAAATTTAAATAAATAACGAAATCTGATCATAAGCTAGCTTTTCAAGTATCTTTGTTATAGCAGAGAATTGTAACATTCCTGTAGTCTGCTGCAGAGGAAAGTGTGGAGATTTTAGGGATAGGAAATATCAGTTGTGTATGAAGCAGTAAGGCTGTGTCTTGGTGGTTAATGATAGGCTGAATATGCATGTCATTCATTTGCAAATCATTTTGTTCCTAACTTTAGTATAAGAGGGTGTATAGTGTAGAACTCTTAGTCATGTGTTCTTCAATGCTGTTTCAATGAATGTGAGTTTCAAGGGCAGAGAAGTTTTAATGCCAGGCCTATTTTCACTGTGAGACAGTATTGCTTTGTTTACCAGATGATGGCTATTAGTGTTTCTGCATTGTTGTGCTGTAAAATGTAAAAATAAAATCCAAATAGTCATTGTAGAAGTAAAGCAGTATGCATGTATTAGTGTTTATGGTAAATGGGGAGAAATAGCCAGGTAGTGGGGCATTGGAATGGTTGCAGGGGGACTCTGGTGCCATAATTTGGTTGTCTGTTCTTCTGTTTGTGTTTGAAAGTTGATATCCCACAATTCAATTGAAGTGGGTGGGGTTACGTAATTATGTATGCAAATTAGATGTTAATCAGCTTACAGATTTGTACCTATTTTTCATGGGCCTTGTCCAGATTTTTAATGTTTCCAGGTTGAGGGGTATGGGTGCCAGTACTGGCATGTATGAGTGCATTGCTTTACGGGTGTGTCGTGGTCGACTGTGCCAGATGGCTATACAAGGCTAGGTGACGGGTATACCTTGGCATCAGGACACATGACAATGGTTTGCAGTGTGGCTCAGGGGTGTAGTATCTAGATTTGCCCACACAGGTGGGTATTGTATTCACCATCCAGTCACCTGGGTAACTATTGCGTGTGGCCAATGCTGTGCATTGCTTACCATGTATGTGTTCTTTATTCCATGACATGGACGGTGTCTGGGATATGCACACCTCCCACATGCATGTACAGTGACATGTGGAACTGTACCTGGGGTGTCTGGCCCATGTTGTGTACACAGATTATCATCAGATGTGCCTGTCCTGGCTTCATGTGGTAGAAAATGTTAATGGACAGGAGGTTGACCCTGCACCTATATTGATAGCATGATATGGGTATTCCCTGGTATCAGTGGCATCTGTCCATACAGGGCATGTTTTTCAGGCATGGTATGTCTTTTGTGGGTCACATTTGATGGCGCCACAGGTGTTGCAAGTGTCCAGTTGGGAACATAGGGAAGGTGCACTGTCTGCATGTACATGCCTACTGGACTGATGGACAGGGTGCCATGCCCTCTGTAGCCCACTGCAATCACACCATGGTTACTATCAGTGGGCAATATGCAGGGTACTACCAACATAGTGGCTGTTGCCTAGGCAAGTGTGTGTGTGTATGAGACATGGGTTGAGAGTGTTCGCTGGGTAATACAAGGGTTGCTAACTTTGTTCGCCTGGCCTTGATCACATGTAGGGGTATGGATTTGCACCCCAGCCTCTAGTCTATTTCACATGTGTTATCCCTGTACGGTGGACATTGTGATATGTACTAGGGCCACCATATAAGAAATGTGCAAAATACGCTCCACATTGAGTCCAGTTGTTACACACTCACAGCCACCTCCACACTGGATATGAATGACAAACACACACACACATATGTCATGTCTGGAATTAGAACTCCTACCTAACTAGTTTATTACACTACAGCACTATGCAGTTATAGGATGCGCCATGGAGATTACTGAAGTGCTCCTTCCCCAAAGGTGTATTTCACAGTGAATGACATCAGCAGGATTGCCAAAGTAGGCCATTTGAATTGTAGTGAGTTTGACTAGCCTAAAATGCATTGCTCCCTACACAGACATAGAAACACACACAAAAACATCAACAACTTCCATGTGTGGGAATAGAACCCCTACCAGAGTTCTATATCACACTACAGCATTAATCTGTTATAGGACACACCATGGGGATTACTAGAGTACTCCTTCCCCAAAGGTGTATTTCACAGTGAATGACATCAGCAAGATTGCCAAAACAGGACATTTGCATTGTAGTGAGTGTGACTAGCCTAAAATGCATTGCTCTCTACACAGACATAGAAACACACACAGAAACATCCACAACTGCCAGGTGTGGGAATAGAACCTCTACCAGAGTTCTATATCACAATACAGCAGTATGCTGTTATAATATGCATCACAGGGATTACTAGTGTACTCCTTCCCCAAAGGTGTATTTCACAGTGAATGATATCAGCAGGATTGACAAAGTAGGGCATTTGAATTGTAGTGAGTGTGAATGGTCTAAAAAGCATTGCTCTCTACACAGACAGAGACAAACACACACACAGTTGCCATGTCTGGGATTAGAACTCCTACCTAACTAGTTTATCACACTACAGCAGTACACAGTTATGTGATGCGCCATGGAGATTACTGGGCGACACCTTTCCCAAAGGTGTATTTCACACTGAATGACATCAGCAACCTTGTCAAAGTAGAGCATTTGAATTGTAGTGAGTGTGACTAGTCTAAAAAACATTGCTCTCTCTCTACACACACACTCACACACACACACACACACACACACACACACACACACACACACACACACACACACACACGCACACACACATACACACACACGGTTGCCCTGTCTGAGATTAGAACTCCTACCTACCTAGTTTATCACACTACAGCAGTCCGCAGTTATAGGACGTGCCATGGAAATTACTAGGCTACACCTTTCCCAAAGGTGTATTTCACAGTGAATGACATCAACAGCCTTGCCAAAGTGGGGCATTTGAATTGTAGTGAGTGTGACTAGCCTAAAAAGCATTGCTCTCTACACAGAGACACACACACACACACACACACACACACACACACACACACACACACACACACACACACACACACACACACTTGCTATGTCTGGGATTAGAACTCTTACCTAATTAGTTTATCACACTACAGCAGTACGCAGTCATAGGACACACCACAGGTATTACTGGGTTACACCTTTCCCAAAGGTGTATTTCAAAGTGGATGACCTCAGCAGGTTTGTCATAGTAGGGCTATGGGGAGGGCAGTGTGTGTGCATGAGCCATAGCCTTTTCATCTAGAGTTTGACACACCACATATGGGCACACGCAGGGTTATATTCCACAAGTACGTGTATACAGCTGCTAGATGACTACTTCCTTGTACAGTCATGTTGCACAGCTAGCACTTGCACCACGTAGTCTGTAATGCTGATGGATACCGGTGGCTGTCTACAGTGAGTGACTTTTACACCTCATGTGGTTGTAGTCATTTGGCTGTGTGCTGAGTGGGACAGGCTCCTTGTTACAGTCACTCTCTTCCACACATCTATGTACGTCTACTTTTGGCTTATTATAGGGTGTTGTCCTTGGATATATGTCTGTATTCCTATCCACTGTGTGTGCAAAGCATGACTGGTGCATACTGAGGGGTTTATGCACTAACATCTGCAACTGCCAGATATGTATGGTCCACTGTTGTTTGCAGACATGGGCTTCATTTGTTGAAGTGTGTGAGCATGCCCAGTACGACCTTTCAGTATGTTGTTGTCTGACATTGCCTTCATTTCTCTAAATGTGTGAGCATGCCCAGTATGCCCTTCTGTATTGAATGTGTGGATCAATTCCAGGTAGTTTGTACTCCAGTGCAGACCTTTGTTTTATACACCTACAGGTAGTAAACTGTTTCTGCAGGGTATCCATCGATCATTTGGCAATATTGGGACAAACTGTGCAGGGGATAGTGTGCATTGTAGGTGATGGTGTCTGTGCTGCTTCAGCTGCATGGTACTGCTCTTAGCAGAGATATTCAGACATGTGTACTGTTATACACTGTGATGTTTTCTGTCCTCATGTACTGTCAGGTGGACATTCTTGCTCACAGTGATGTCTTGGGGACAAGGGTGACTGCAGCTGTGTCCAGTATTGTGGGCAGACACCTACATATTCATGGTAAGGTATGCCATTCTGAAGGGGGAGCTGCAGACACTTGCTGCTGGATCTGTGTATCTGGTTCAGCAGTTTGGTACAGTGCTGGCAGAGGATCCCATACTTCTACATCCATCAACATGGCATTATGACCTTATCATGATGTGGCAATGCCTCACAGCTGTACAGATTCCCACAGGTTACCCAGAGGCAGGGGACATGGGTCAGGACATTACCCCTTTTGTGGTGTACGGTCAGGTGTGTAGCCACCCATTTATGTGTTTGCAGCCAGGGATAGTGTATGCACACAGCTTTGTGTCAGACCCTGCACATTCCATGCTGCCCATGCTCCCACCCCCTCCCTCTGTTATTCTAACCTCTTCCATACATTATGCATATATTTTCTGATAATTTCCCCTAAGGTTATCACCCCATGACAGCTGTGAGTTAGTGTTGATCCACAGTTCATGCAGTGGGACATAGTGAACATGTTACTGTGGTTTGTCCACATGGCCTTGTATATGGCTTATGTGGAGTGTGTTATATTGTTATTTAAGTGCCCATGACATAACATGCATTGGCAGTATGTGTGAGACACAGGCCTTTGGCAGAGGCCTGTGGGCCATTAGGTGTTGCTACGGGCCAGATGTGGCAGGCCGTTGCATTCTGTCAGTCCTACAGTCTCAGACCACCATACAGTATATTCCCCTGGGGTGACAGGGTAGGTGTGATAGGTGTTCATGCCAATACCTTGTATCAGTCTTGATCAGGTGGTGTAGATGCTGGCAGGGTGCTACCTACAGCTAGGGACACACCTGCATGGTTCACTTGCACTGCATGCTGCATTCTTCCACTATTGCCATATACAGGTGGGGTCATATTGTACCCATTCCCCACAGTAGGGATATGACCAGAGAGGTACCTGTGGGTGGTGTTTGCATGAGCTGAGTGTATGTGTGCTATGGACACTACTTACATCTGACACACAGATATGCATGGGGCATTCCAGTTATGCTGGCATGTGCAGGTACATCAGCTGTTTCCCAATACATCAGTCCTACCTCCTTTGTTATCTGCAAGTGTTCAGGCAGACATTACCGGTATCCCCTACTACAGGACCAGATAATGTGATGCATACCCGTATGTACAATTCCAAGGATGTCTCCATTTCACAGTGACACAATATATACTGTATGTCTGGGGTACATTCCCCTGTGTACTGCTTGTATATCTAGCCCAACAGCCATGCCATGTCAGTCTTTCAGATGGTGACACATATTACCACCATACATTTACAGTAGCCTACTGCTAGCATGTGTTATACTGGTGGGAATTGTCTTTGGCACTACAGTTTTGAGGGCTTGTCCCTGTAATCAGCAGTAGTGGGCAATGGCCACCAGGTCTTACCTCAACATGCATACATACTGACCACTCTCACACAATATGAAACACACATCAACCTAACACACACAGACCTGCATATTGTGCAAATGCTACAACCTATCCTGCTACCTTGGTCACCTGTGGGCACCTGTGCTCCACTGGTATTATACCTACACATACATGTTACTACATTTCTACATAGGGTTGTGGGGGGGCACACCTGACTGTTACAACGTGTGTACATCAGATTGGGGAGGCACACAAGACTGTTACTACATTTCTAAATATGTTTGGGGGGGCACACCTGACTGTTACTACACGTCTAGGTTGGGTTGGGGGGCGCACACCTGACTGTGTTTACATTCCTAAACAGGACTGGGGGAGAGGGGTACACCTGACTATTACTACATGTCTACACAGGAATGGGGGAGGGGGCACACCTGTCTGTTTCTACATTTCTACACAGTGATTGTGAGGGCACACCTGACTGTTACTACATTTCTATACTGGATTGGGGGAAGGGGCATACCTGACTGTACATGTGTACATAGGAGTGGGGGGCACACCTGACTGTTACTACATTTTTACATAGGATTGTGGGGGGGAGGACACCTGACTGTTACTACATTTCTACATAGGATTGTGGGGGACACACCTGACTGTTTCTACATTTCTACACAGGATTGGGGGGGGCACACCTGACTGTTACTACATTTCTACACAGGATTGGGGGAGCACACTTGACTGTTACTACATTTCTACACAGGATTAGGGGGAAGACCTGATTGTTTCTACATTTCTACATAGGATGGGGGGGGGGGCACACCTGGCACTTGTGCACATTTGCTATGAATGTACTGGTATGTCAGGTACTTCTAAGCTATCATGCTGACTAGAGGCATATCAGTCTACTACAGGTCTTAGCTTTGGTTGACCTACATATTCGTTTCTGACTTCCTACCCTTCAGAACTAACATCCCACTGCCTGACCTGCTGTAGTCTGTCTGTGTAGGCCTCGGGGTGAGGTTACCCATAAGCATCAGTCAGAGGCCATAGCACAGCCTCTGTTTGTGTTTGTTTACACCTGCCTGCTGGCTGAGACTGTTGTTGGGTATGTGAACCTCCCTGACTGGCATGTGTGAGTCATAAGACACACATGTGGCCCAGCACATTTCCTGCAGTGGGTTTTGTCACCCTGTGTAGTACTGGCTACTATGGTGACTCCAGTATTTGTTACAGATCTCATGGTGCCACTATGGGTGTCTACTATCTGCTGGCATACTATTCAGCCACCTGATTCCTTGCATGCTCACATCCATACCATAGATACAGGTGATGACACATTCTACTCCATTCGGCAATTGGTAGGTTGAGTGACTTACCTTGTGGGTGTGCCAGTATTGAGGATGGTGCTGGAGGGCTGCCTATGTCGGATGCACATAGTACACTCCCTATACATGGTTGAGCACAGGTAGTGTAATGTTTGGCATCCCTTTTACTGTATGTGCGAGTCAGAGAGAGGTGTCATTCTCTGGGTCCCTACTGTGTCAGTGTATGTGTTATGCATTGCCTCTTTGCCAAGACCAGCGCATACTGGGTACGTCTCCATCTGCCTACTGGGACAGGCTCAGGTTGTTCCTCCTGTGAGTCACTCTGTGCCTGTGCAGGCCATGGCATTGGTGGGGGGCTGTGTGGGCCTGCCTCATGCTGTTCCTGCTGCAGCTGTTTCCGCAGGATCATATTGTGTAGCATGGCACATACCATGACAATTTGGGTACATGTAGCTGGTGAGTACTGCAAGGCTCCACCAAATGTGTCCAGGCATCGGAATTGTGACTTGAGCATCCCAAACACACGCTCTATTATAAGTCTGGTCTATGCATGTGCCTCATTGTGGAGTTTTTGTTCGGGTGTGTATGCATTTTTGATAGGTGTCATCAGCCACGGCTCCAGTGCATAACCAGCATCCCCCACTAGGTGACCGTAAGGGATGTCCTCATTGGCAAATCTCTGGTACAGCTGTGTCTGATGCCAGATGTGGGAATCATGATAGCTTCCAGGGCAGCCAGCACACACATTCATTATAATGCCCTTGGCATTGCACAAGACCTGGCAGTTGATGGAGGGGAAGCCCTTTCAGTTGATGTAGACCCTACCCTGATCATGGGGTGGTGCTTTGATGCATATGTGCATGCAGTCTATTGCACCCACTACCTCAGGGTATTCTGCTGTTTGGTGGAAGAGACACATATTGCTGGCCAACACCTCATGGGTGTTGAGGAAATATACATGCTCACCGGCATGTGCTGACATGGCATCCAGGAACTGGTGGAATACTCTGGATGCTGATGCCTGTGAGATCCCCATGAGATCCCCAGCTGGGTTTTGGGAGGTACCTGTGGCTAGTATTCTTAGGCCTACACATACCTTGGTATCCACTGGGATGGGTTCCCCTCTGTTAGTTCGGTGTGTCAGGCGTGTCCGGCACAGCTCAACAATTTGCTGTAGAAGGTCCCTGTCCACCCTATAGCACTCCGCTATCTCCAGCTGATGTAGCCCCTGATAGGTTACCCTGGGTCTGTACACTCTTCTCCGTCTCCTCATTGTGGGTTGGTCGACAGCATTCACATCCTCACCAGTCTCAGCCTCTTCCACATGTTGTTGTATGATGCCTGCTGCAGCCCAAATCATTTTGTTGTTTTATTTGTTAAAAGTTCTCTGCTTGTATACACTGGTGGTGTAGAGTATGAGAAAAAACAGAGGAAAAGGTGTTTGCATAGTTTATAATAGTGTTCTGGGCTGGCTGGTCTGCTGCCTGTGTAATTGGCTGATTCTGATACATTTCACCTGCCAGCTATGCTAGTTTTCCTAGATTACCTTCCTACTGCTGTTTTCCCTTTCCATTGCCTTCCTGTTTAAGCCCGGGGGGCGCCCCGTGCAAACACAGTGCTCAAATGTGCACAGAGCTGCCTATTTTCTGGTTTACTTGTTTTTTTTTTCCTTTAAAACCCGGTGCCCAGCACGCACACCCACTTAGGCAATGTAAAGAGTGGTAGGAAACCTCAGACACACCCCCTTGCTTAGCTGTGCTAAGCTAGGAGCAAACACGAACCACATAGGGTTACCACCTGTCCCTCTTTGGGCAGTTGTGTCCTGCAAAAAAAAAATAAAAAAATGGCAAATGTCCTGAGATTTTAGGACAAAAATATTTCCCAAGCTTTCTTTAATGGTTTCATAAAACAGTTATCTTGGATCTGAAACATATAAATGTTATATAAGCTAGCATAAGCAACACAAATGCTACAAGAATAATCTTTTATTTTGGCAAAAAAAGTGAAGTTCTGTCCTTTGCACCAGATGTGGGTATGATTTGTACTGCAATATTTCATATTTCTGTAAATAATGTCCCACTTTGGGCATTTGAAAAGGTGGCAACCCTAGAGCCACAGGGCTCCAATCTGCTTACAGCATGCCTAACACCCCCCCCCCCCATGATGTCTGCTAACTCCTAGGCTTGCACCAAGCTATTCCTGCTCTTACACTGTTGGGAGCTGACTAGCATGCATGGGAAATCTTAGATTCACTATCATTCCCCTCATTTGCATAGGATTGCCTGCTAATGCATAGTTACATGTCCCACACTGAGCCTCCCCTCTTAGCAACCACTATTCACTGGCCATGTTGTCTTCTGCCTGACATTGAGTATAATGGCAGAATAATGTTTTTAGTTAGAATACTTATTTTAGGTTTATTTTCTTATTTTCCCCCAGATCCCGTTTGAGCTCCACTGCCCAACTCTTAAACAGCCGAGATCGACTAAAAAAAATAAAAGTAATTTTTTTTTTCAAGTGTATTCCATGCCAATGGCCTTATAGTTGGGCATTGGCATGCTTTATACATGATATCCACCCTTTATTTGGAGCCTTCATGGCTCCGTTTTGTAGTTTTCAGAAATGTACTCCGTTACTGGCGGAGTACATTTCTGTAGATTACACTAGTCCTGCACGGCCAGTTTTCAGCTTCCTGGATCACAAATTCACCTCATTTGCATGGATTTCTCCTGAAAATGGGGTAATTTGCATACAGGGGCTAAGTCCGTGCAGGACTACTGCAGGAGCGCTCGTGCACACCCTTACAGGTTATTCCTGGATCGCACGGCAGACATATTGCCTGCTGGAGCTCCTGCACTAATCCTGCATGCCATGCAGGGCTTGCAAAATCCAGGGGATTGTCATGTGAAATGTTTTCAAATAGGTTTTTTTTTCAAATCAAAAGAGGTCTTGTAAATAAAGCTAGGTACAAGACCAAGAACTGAAGACAAATCTCATTTCCCACAACAATATTCCAGTTCTTAATAATGATGTTTCTTATGTCATTAGTTCCCATGGAAAAAACTCTCAAGGGAAACTTTAATTTTATGTTTTATAAAGCATTTTGTCATTAGTTTGGCAAATAATGGATTTTTATTTGATTTCTATGTTTATCAAGTGTATTTGTTCATATTTTTCTTATTTAAGTGTTCATCTTTAAATATTTGATTAAATATTTAATATTAAGACATGATATTAATTGTTTTGATTATTTTAGTTTTGATGAAGTTCAGTGAATAAAATAAATGAGAAAACACTTAGCTGACACTCTTCAGTTCCACTGAGCGTTTGTATCATTCAGTTGTTGGTGCAGTCTTTATGTACAAGTGCTCTACATTTTATGCTTTGCCTGATGTTTCATTGTGGATTTTGTAGTTTATTTGTGTTTGAAGAATCACTTAGCTGTTTTGGGGTTTTTTTTCTATAAAAATGAGAAGCAAATGGTGTAGTCAGAAAGTAGAATGTCAAGATGTTTTGTGGAGACTGGTAATAAATTGCCTGCTTTCACATCTAACTCCTCTAGTGCACACTGCAGTGCTTAGGATAAACCATTTTTTTTTTTCATCTTACCTTTAAGCATCCCTGTGACTAGCACTTGCTTTACAACCTGCTGGAAAGCGCTAGGAAGTCTAAAACAGATACAAGCACTCAACTCTCCTTGTTAATAAGGATAAATTAATTGTAGGCACTAAACAGCCTATAATTGCAAAGTACCTTGCTAAGGTAAGAGAAAACAGCTCTTGTACTTTACAAAAAAAAAGCACCAAACCAGGCATGTCCAAGGGTCAGCTTCCGGTGATTTCTCCTGTCCACCTGGTGAATCTGGGCATACTGGGGCAATGCAGCAATTGCCACATGTACACAGACAACCCTCTCTTCCTACCACCCAGCACTACAACCCGTGAGAGATGCACTTACATAGACAAACAAGAAGCAAAGCTCTCTCCACCCAAGATTGTGCTAGACAGTCAAGAGGAGAAGGTTAACACCTGCACTACACCTCAAGCAACACATAGCCCTTCAAAACCCACACCATCAACACCCACACATAGCAACACTAAACCCACATATGTGGAGGCCCTTAACATTAACCTGCCCAAGGAACAAGGACCTCCAAAGCTGAAACGCAAACAAACACCACTCACAACCAAAGTGACACATAGCTCACAACACCAGTGTGCCACCCAATAACATCCCCTAAGGCAAGACAATGTACCCAACACTTTAGTCATAGGTGACTATAGTCAGGCACACTGATGTCCCACTCACCAGGCTGAACAAGGAGAAAATTACAGTCAGCTGCCTGTCGGGTGCCATGATCCGCCACATAACACATGCACTCAAGTCACTCCACAACAAGTACAAATACGACTCTGTCATTGTCCATGTTGGAGTGAATGACTTGAGAAGTTCCTCCCTGGATTACACGAAAAGAGACATGGAAGAGCTCTCGGATCATGTGGCCCGGGCAGGTATGACCCTAGCCCTGAGTAGCATCCTGTCTTCACCTAGAATGATACCACAATATAAGGACAAAATGATTGACTTCAACAACTGGCTAAGCTTCTGGTGTCATGCAAAGGGGATCCAGTATCTGTCTGCCTGGGACGACATGATTGACAAACCATGATGCTTTGCCAGAGATGGTCTGCACCTGTCACACCTGGGATTCAGGTTACTGGCTAAAGCTCTTGCCACCCCTATAGTGCCTTTTTTAGGCAAGGTTCAAAGGACAAAACCACCACCGTAACAGATAGAAGCATGTAAAATCTGAAGGTAATGCTACTCAATGCTAGAAGTGTAAACCTCAAAATGCACTCTCTCGAGGCACTCCTAAAAATGGAGAACATCGATATCTGTGCAGTAACTGAGACCTGGTTCAAGGCTCCAGAGAGCACCCCTGCAATACCAGGCTACAGCTCTTACCACACTTTTTGACCACCAAACCAGGACCAAAACACTAAAGGTGGAGGAGTGTCCATATTCACCAAGGATATTCACAACACGAGGCAAGTTGCCCAAGACAATGCGTCTGAAATTCTCCAGGTGCAACTAACACTAGGTAAGACTGCAATCCAAATTGTGGCTTGCTACAGATCCCCCACCATGCCCCAAGATTCTCACTACACCTTTCTAAACATACAGGAAAATGTTAAGATACAACCAAACACCTTAATACTTGGTGATTTCAACTACCCTGCCATTAACTGGGAAAACTACTTGTGTACCAACACCTTTGCCCAGTGGTTCTTGAAAGTCATAAATTCCAATGCCTTGGATCAACTAATCCTTAGTCCCACCAGGGGCTCCAATATCCTAGACATGGTCAATACCAACATGGGAAACCGATGCTCCACACCTATGGTCACCCCCTCGTTGGTCAGGTCTGACCATAAGCTAATCACCCTTGACATCCACATCCCACCCCCCAGTAAGGAAACCTCCATAAAAAAACTTCTCCAAAGCCAACTTCATGCTACTCAAGTCAGAAGTGACAAACTTCATGACACCCATGCAGACAGGAACTGAAAGTTCGACTGCTGAATCCTACACTAAGGCACTGTATGAGCACATCCACTCGTGCATGAATCGTGCCATCCTCAATAGAACCAATAGCTCTGTCCTCCAAAAAAAAGGAAGCCAATCTGGTGGCCCCTTGCCATAAACAAACTTTACAACAAAAGGAAGAAACTGTTGCAGAAAAGAGGAAAATCCCAGGATGCAAAAAACTTCTTTACCAGCCTCAGTAAGAAGCTGAGATCCCTCATAAAATCCTCCAAAGCTAGTTACGAAAATAAAATTGCCAAAGATTCCAAAGACAACCACAAGATATTCTATAGCTATGTCAAGAATCTAAATGTCAATGCTCAGATCTGCTCTGAGCTACAGCAGAATGGCATTAAATATACTGATCCCAAGGATATTGCCAATACTATGGCAGATCGATTCAGTGCAAACTTCACCCCCCTCACCCCCTAAAGGGCCCATCTCAATACCGAAAGATTGCCAAATTCTGGTAATAATGGCCACACAGGTAAAAAAAGCACTCTCCAAAGCTAAGAATACAGCTTCCATGGGACCAGACGACATCCCAGGCTGTGTACTACATGAACTACAAAATGAACTGGCACCTCACCTAAGTGTCATGTTTAATCAAAGCCTCACCTCAGGCTTCATGCCCACTGAGTGGCACACAGCTACAGTTTTCCCACTCCACAAGGGGGGATCCACCTTGGATTCCGGGAACTACCACCCAATCAGTCTGATGAGCCTGATCTGCAAGGTCATGGAACATATTATCATGGAACTTATAAACAAAGACATTGGAAACTTTCAAACACTGGACCCCATGCAGTTTGGATTCGTGAAGGGTCGGTCTTGTATCCTGAACCTGATTGACTTCTTTAAATCAGTCTCCAGAGCCATGGACAAGGGTAAGGTGGTCCACACAGTCTGTCTGGACCTTGCCAAGGCCTTTGACACCATCCCCCACTCTGGAATCATAGATAAACTTACTAAGCTGGGCATTAATCCCTACGTCACTCGATGGGTTGCCAACTGGCTTACTGACAGAACCCACATTGTAAAAGTAGCTGACTCCAAATCCAGCTCCAGACAAGTGACAAATGGAGTACCTCAGGGTTCAGTCCTGGGACTGCTCTTGTTTGGCATCTACTTCACTGAAGTACAGGCCAACACTAAGGGAGTCTGGCTAACAAAGTTTGCAGATAACTGCAAACTGGGAGCCATTACTGAATCCATAAATTGTGTGGTTATTCTACAAAAAGGCCTTACAGAAACAGATGCTTGGTGCCAGAGCCATGGGCTCAAGCTTAATGCCAAGAAATGTATAGTTATCCCCTTTGGGAAAAAACATATATCTGTGAATTACCACATAGGTGGCAGTACACTAAACACCAAAAGTGTGATAAGATACTTAGGGACACAGGTGGACAGTGGTCTCACCTTCGATAACCACATCACCACAACAGTCAGGAAATCCTTCTATGTGGCACACCTCATCACTAAGGGCTTTTCATCCAGAAAAAAGGAGATCATTGTCCCACTGTACTCATCCCTCATCAGACCCTTTATAGAATACAATGTCCCGTTTGGTATCTACCTCTCAAGACATCTGCAACAACTGGAAAGGCCACAGAAATACCTCACTAAAAGAATCACAGGCCTAAAGCAGATGCCCTATGCTGACCGTCTAAAAAAACTCCACCTGTACTCTGTCGCATATTGTCATGTCAAAACCAGAGCTGTTGGACATACTACACTTAAAGAAATCCCAATCCCTCAGAGACACACACTCCAGAGATCTAAACCTTGTCATCACAATGAACAAAACATGCTGGAGGGATAGGTTCCTGACCCAGAGACTCCCCAGACTCTGGAATAGACTGCCCATACATGTCAAGCAGAGAGCCTCTTTGGCCCTCTTTAAAAGGAACCTTGATGATTGGAAGATCGGAAATTCACCCCAGGAATCAGGTCAGTCGCCCTGCGGGTCCAGGGAAGTAAATACTGTGGGAAGAAATAGCCAGGGAATTGTTATGGCTAGGCTTATAGGCCCTAGGGAAGATAGTCAAGTACCAGCCTATGAACTATGCCAAGTAAAAAGAAAAGTGATAGAATATGTTTACACTGTCAAGAAGAAGAAAGTACAGAACACATATTTTTGAAATGTAAAAGGGTACAACAGTTGTGGGAAAAGCTATGTCAAAAAGGTTTTTTGGATATAAAAGAAGTGGATAAAATAAACGTGGATATGATTAAATATTGTTAAGATAAGAATAAAAGTAAAACTATGTTAAAAGAATAGATAAAAAGTTATTTTTTGTTATATGGAATGAAAGAATAAATGAAATTGTTTAATGGCAAATGGATTTTAGTAACAACATTAAGTAAAATCAGATGGTTATAGAAAAGGAGTGGGGGTCTAACAGGAATGAAAATTTAGTATGATTGTGTAAACAGTTTTTGTGTGTGTATGTGTGTGTATGTATATATATATATATATATATATATATATATATATATATATATATATATATGTGTGTGTGTATATATATATATATATATATATATATGTATATATATATATATATATATATATATATATATATATATGTATATATATATATATATATATATATATATATAAACACACACACTCGCACACTTGTAAATATTTTGAAAATAACAGTTATTTTTGTATATAAATAAAGGACCCTACTCTTTTTGATAGGTGCCTGGAGATCTTTTACATCCACCAGAGCTACCACCAACTGAAGCTGATGCGGCCTCGGTTACTGAGTCAGCTAAAGGATGACACACTCAGGAGTACAGCACTCTTCTTATGCTGCACTGCAATGACATCACCTGTCATCTGGTGTGAGAATAGATCCCACAGCCTTCTACACCAAAGGCAAGTGTGTTGCGTGTTGCATCTTGCGTCACTAATACTGCACTGCACAGAAGATTAAAAAAACAAAAACAGGAATATAAATTAAATTTTTATGACCTTCTATCAAATTTATTACAAAACACTGCAAGTATTAAAAGCTAAATCTAACCAACTACTCTGTTGAAGAAGTGTCTACAAACTTTAGTATTAAAATCTATGGCAGAGTTGCTCAAAATACACAGTTATTGTTAAATAGTTTTCACTGCCAAAATTATGTTGCAGACTACTAATTATTTGCCTAGCAAATGTTATTGTACTATTAGAGTGTATGTTTTGTTTTTATAATAGTTAATATGTTATAAACATTTTTCAGTAAAACGTGTTTGTAAAAAAAAGAAAATGTAGGCTAGCCATAGCATCTTATTAAACATTTAATTAATGAGCAGTAGTGTCTTATTAAAAAAAATAAGCCGCGGTGGTGCAGCGGTAGTGTTATCGCCTCACAGCAAGAGGTTCTCCCGTTCGATTCTTGGCTGGAGCACCTTCTGTGTGGAGTCTGCATGACCTGCCTGCGGTCGAGTGGTGTTTAAAAGACGTGTGAATGGGCGTGCCATTGTTGAAGGTTAGGCATCAGGCTGGCACCTTGGCACCATAAAAAAATCAACTGCCAATCATTAGTGGACCGGAGTTCTGCTGTAGCGACCCCTAACCAGGAAAAGCTGAAAGAAAAACAACAAAAACAGTTTCTTTTAAAAAAAATGATTCCTTGAGAAGCCATTGTTCTACCTTTGTTTAGATCCTTTATACATAATTAAAGGACAGTTCCGGTATGTTTTCAGCATAAGGCATTATTTGTATAGTAAGAATTCTAGGTCTTAGAGATGGTGGTATGATTTTTGGCACTCGTGAATTGTGAGCTGTCAGTACCATAGAAAAATTGTTCTAGCTGTAAATGTTCACAAGAATTTAAGGTAAGAATATAGGAATGTAAGATCATTTCCTTCCTCGTAGCCCTATATTTTATCACTTTTGAGAAAAATAGTGCTGTCAGATCTTATAAATTTCCCACAAGGGCTTCCTTGATGTTCAGCAGTAATTTAGTCCATTCTGTATAGGTTTGGCAAGATGACTTTTTACATTGAAGTCACTAAATAATGACATACATTTGGGTTTCTTTCAGCAGATGTATGTTAAAACAAACTTTGTTACTCTAACAATCTTCTAAGTTTATATGAGCAACATTTAAAATATGTCCCTATTTCTGGACCTTTGTCCCCCTGCTTTGTCAGCCTTTGCCCAGATTTCTTGCACTAAGAGGTTGAGAGGTATGTGCTAATCTACTGCAATCAGCCTTCCACATCTGAAGTTAAATTATTAGCTGCCAACAATGTAAATATTGCACCAGGCATTATTTACATCTGGACTGCCACTACTGATTCCTTTTGTGCCATGGTTAAGACACATGTGACACTGGAGTGGCTAGAGGTATGGTAGCACAAGACCAACCATATTACTGTAAATTCACTTTTATACCTATTCTTGCACGCAATATTACATTCTGTTTGTCAGCAAGAATGGATGTATGTTCTGAACAGAAATGGAACTACAGGTAAATGGAATGTGTAAAATTTGGACTGATAGTACATCCATTCTGACATAAACAAATTTTCCTTTTAAAACTCTGTCTGTGAGGTGAGGGAGGGATTGGGATGTGTAATGCATCAATTACTGAGCTCTGAAAGTATTGAAAATATGTAGTAAAAGGCTTATAATTAAAATATAGTGGCTAAGATAAGCTTTTCACTGTCTCATGCTGTTATTGCATGTGTCCTAAGTTACTGTTCTTGTCTTAATTATGAGAAGTCAGTGGGATATTAACTTTTCAAACAACATTCAAGAGCTACCTCTTGGAATTTTAAGTTATATCACTGATGTATCCTACCACTGTATACTTCATAAATATTGTATACTTTTTCCATGTACAGGTACACCTCAAGAAAGTCTTTTGTTTATGCTATATTTTCTGACTGGCCAGCAAATGATATTTTGAAACTACCATCTCCTAAATCAAACACGAACACTACTGTAAGTTGCATTCTTCCAGAGGTAAAACTAGTTTCATAAGTAAACAGTCTATACTTTTTTGCATCCTTAAAGGTAAAGCTAATGTTTAAAATTGATGTAATAGTGATAAATATTTTAAGAGTGCAATTTTATTAGGATATCCAAAATTAATATATACACTATTCTTGATGCATACAGAAAAAACATGCAAGTTGTTGATGAGCTCCATGGTGTAGAAGGGTAAAGCCAAACCTGTGTCACAGATGTCCTAGACTTGATTAACAGCCTAGGCAATGGAAGATCTGCTGATTAAAGGAGAGAAGTAACTAAGCAATGGCTGCTCTTCTATCTCAGGGTGAAGGATGGAGTGCATATGCCTGGGGAGTACACTATGAGCTAGAAACCCTGGTGAAGACTACATATCATGTCAAGGTGTTTGCTTGGAGGATGGGGTAGGGATTTCTGAGGGGGTATGTCATCTAAGTATGTGACAAACCATTGATAAGGCCCATCACACAACTAATTCTTCAGTTTTTGTGGGCATGTACTGTAGGGAAAAAAAGGTAAATGTGTACACCAAACATCCCCTTAAGGCTGCCTTGGTGATGGTCATACCAAGACTGGCTCTTGCCTGGATAATGAATGAATGCAGTCACCCAGATCAGCTAGATGGTCAGTGGGTATGGGGGGTGGGGGTGGCAAAAGGTATTTTAAAAAAGGAAAACAAGCATTTTAGATATTCTTCAAACTCAGTGGCAGGGAATCCGCTTTTAGTTTAATGTGTTTTATAGTCTGTTGTAATTACATTCATGGGTAATATTTAATATTATGAAGTATAATTTAGTAAGACCATCTGTTTCTTTTTTCAGTTAAGCAAAATATTTTCATTGTTTTCTTTTATTGTGTTTGGGTATGTACTCTCAGGCTGAGCCTGTAAAGAACAATGCAGTCAGGGCTTTTTCCTTGTTATGTATACTCTGTTTTCATCTCCTTCCGCAACTTTTCCCATAATTTACCCTCAGGCTGCTAGAAAGAAGCTTGTTCCAGATATTAGACCAGTGGGACCACAAATAGGTTTATCAATGTGTTCTTTATTGCCTCATTTCAAACACAACAAATTCTGTCTCCCTATTTCTCACATATTTTTTTTTTAATTTCATGTCTTCTCAGGACTATGTTACAGTCTTCTACACTTCTTTCATCGCCCATATCCGTAGCTATTTCATCTTATAGTGTCTCCATAGAAAATAATGTTGTTATCAGTTTACATGTTAAGGCATAATTAATAGGTATTGCTTTTACTGTTGTTTATCTTGTAAATTGCCAGGTCCTGAAAATCCATGAGAATTTGTAATAAGTTTCCTAAATCTCTTTCTGGCTCCATAGTATACAGAATCACATCATCTGAAAAAAGCGCATTTTTCTGCTCTACCTTCCACCACACATATTTTATAGTAAAGTTCCTTATCTTTTTACTTAGAGATTACAAATAGCAAACAGTAATATGAACACTGTGTGTCTGTCCATTGTGCTTGTACTAATAATAAACTCCTGTGAGAGAGCCCTTCCTGTCTTCATACTAGTTGTCAGTTGATAATAAATGCCCATTGCCACCTTGATTAGTATGCCTTCTCAGCATCAAACCTTACCAGTAGAAGATACTTTCCCTTTCTCTCTGCATCCTCTTGAGTCATCATAGCTGTGTTTATATTGTCAAAGGTTTGTCATCCTTCAGCAAACCCACGCTGAACTATATCTGTTAATTTCTGGAAGCAGTTTTGCTACCCTGCACATTATAATCCATGTAAAAGCCTTGTATCTCGATTTAATACTGATATTGATCAGTATGACCCTGGGTTTACTGAATCGTTACTGTCCTGTGTTATTTCATTTATCACTGCCGTTCTCTAGATCCTGTTACTTACTTCTCTCCTAAGATTTTATTAAACAGATTCTGCCAAACTTTCACCAGGTCCATACCTCCTGCCCTCTAAACCTCAGTTGGTAGTCCATCTTCTCCTGGGGTTTTTCCCATGGGCTGGTCTTCTAATTTGTTCTTTTTCTTCATTTAATTTATTGCGGCTGCCATACTTTCCGCTTCCTGCTCTGACAGCTTAAGGAGATTCATGCCCTTCATGAAATATGCCATGTGGTTTATTCCATCACTCATCTTCTCTACCTCATATAATGCTATATAAAAATCTCTGAAAAACCTTCAGAATATTTATTGGGTTCTTTTCCAGCCTGCCTGTCTTAAAGTCCCTGATGTCTACAGTCCCCTCATTCTGCTTTGTGTTGTCTGAGTTTCTATACCAACATCTTTTGTGATTTAAAACTCTTTTCAGAGATTATAACAGCAGCTTTCCTTCTCATTAATTTTCTGTTAAGTAGTGTTCTACCCCTGCTTACTAACTTCCAAGTCCCTAATCTCTGCTGGACTTTAGCTGTCTTACAATGCTTTGCAGCACTTTTATGCTCACAGTGTCTGAAGGTATATTCTAATAACACTTTTTTGATGCAGCTTCTTCAGTTCTATCTTCAGTGCTTCCCACCCCTTTACTGTATCCCTATTAGAAAAGTGTAATTTCATTAAAGCTAAGCAGCGGTGGTGGTGCAGCAGTTAGTGCTGTTGCCGCACAGCAAGAGGTTCTCCAGTTTGATCCTCAGCTGGGGTGCCTTCTGTGCAGAGTCTGCATGTGGTTGTGTGGGGTTCCTCTGGGTGCTCCAGTTTCCTCCCACATGCCAAAGACATGCTGTAGGTGGATTGGACACTGTAAATTGGCACTAGGTGTGTGTGTGTGTGTGTGTGTGTGTGTGTGTGTGTGTGTGTGTGTGTGTGTGTGTGTGTGTGTGTGTGTGTGTGTGTGTGTGCCTTCTGTGGAAGGTTGGGTGCCGGGCTGGCAAATCAACACTGGAAAACTCCACTGCCAATCATGAGAAGACAAGGTGATCCGCTGAGGTGACCCCTAACTGGGAAAAAACAAAAGAAGAAGAATTTCACTAAAGCCAATTTCATGTTTTCAGCAACCTCATTATTATATTTCTCATTCCTCAGCTAATAAACTGGGAAGTGACACTGCTTTCTTTTGTGTTCATGTGGTAATATTTAGATCTCAAGTAATATTGGAGAATGATCTGTGAGGCATATTGAATGGGTAACAAAAGGCTTCACCAGGTAGCTTTTCTCCTGTAGTATATAACCCTTATATAATTTTGCCTTTGTGAAAATTTGCTGTATTCCATTCCCCTGTATAAGATGCATTCCATATCCACCACCCCAAAGTCTTCAAGTAAAATTTTAACATTTTCCCACCTTTAGATGCCCTTACCTTCCTACACCTTTCTGAGACATCTTTTCTGCTGTGACTGTGTTCTTGTCTCCACATTATCAGTATTTTCTGTCAGTAACCAATTATCTCACTGAGCACATGATTTAAGTCATTCTGTCCCATTTGGGGAGCTATATATGGCCCAATGAATGTAGTTCTTTTTCCAATCCATTTATCTCTTAACATCCCAAATCTACCCAAGCAGTCTTTTTTTTCTTTCTCTTTTTTGGCTAGCTTAAACATTTCTGTTTATTAGCATTAATATTCTCCTTTTTCTTGCTATCATATATTCTGCAGAATACCCTTCCCTAAATCCCTTCCTTTTCCATTATGCTCTTTTGATGTCAGATGCGTCTTCTGTGACATTACCTTTCAAGCATCCACTTTCCTAATATATGTAAGAATTTTGTCTACTTTTGACTGCCTGGTAAAACCATTTACATAACATGATATTAACTTAAGCACCATACTTATGTCAGTCCTTAAATGTCCTTTTTACTCTGCCCTGACAATATTCAGTTGTTTTCTTCCATTGCAGGACTACCTCCACCCAGCTGCCACTGGACATATAATGTGTTATCTTTCCAGTTACTCAGTTACTAGCTTTTTCCTGCTGTATTTTATTTTTCTGAGATCCCACCTTATCCCAAGCTTTTATAGATTGCTTATAGATTCCCTTTGTGAATTCCATGGGCATGCCTCTGAAATTATATACAAACAAAATCATTCCTCTATTAACTATATACAACAATTCACAGATATTTTCTTTAAATATTGAACATCTGCTCTAGCAGTGACTCCTCCCATTTTTACTAATTCAGCAGTAACATTTGCATAGTTAACTGCTTTGACTGTGCTGGATAATTTCATCTTTTTACTTTTCCAGTAATCCTCCACTTTCCTTCCAGGCAGCTTATACTTTAGTATCCACCCCAAACAACTGCATTTATTTTCTCTGTGGACTGCCTTAGCTTGGTAAACAAATGCCTCCTTCAACTTTTAACTAAGCGTTAAACACAAAATCCATGCATTAAGTTCCCCTCCCCTCCCTTAGTCTTCACTTCAAAATTTTTGTAAAACTTCCTACTCTCAACCCAGTCCTGCTGTACCAGCAACATTGTCTATCATCTCTTTTTCATCTCCAGTAATTAGATTTTAAAGGGAAACATTTGTGAGATTAGAAAGACGTGGAAGACTTGAATATAGCCTCTTGGGATGGGTATCTGCATAGCAATATGATGTAAATTTCTGAGGAAGACATCTGTGACTTTTAAGGCCAAAATAACCATAATGCTAATGACCCCTAAAGTCCACATGCTTACTGGTGGTGGAAAAGGCAAAAAGTTCAAGCTGAAAACTGTGGAGAAAAACAATTCTTCTTCACCTCACTCTTAAAATCACCAACTGTACCAAGTCCTCTCATTCCCCATCTGGGTTAGTCTGTTGAAGTAGCTTATCTCCACACCATCACAAATAACTCTTGAGTTCTTGTTACCTGTGACAAAGCTCAGCCTACCTGTGCTTCATGGCTCCTGCATAGGCTGTGTACTGCATGTACCTGAGGAATATTTTGCCTTACCTTCTTTCATTCAGCACTTCATTTCCCGCATGGCTTTGCACAAGGCTTACATTTGCCTTTGTGCATTATGAAAAAGATAAGACCAAAACAGTGTGTTTACAGACCACAGCTTTCTGTTTTTGTTGCCAAACAGAAAGCTGGAGTTTGTACAGTACTTTCCAGATTACCAGACAAAGATTGAGATTTCCAGAGAGTCCAAAAAATGGATAGGTGGCAGCCCTCTGAAAAATAGCATACAAAACCCACTGTGACAGCCACAAAATAGAAACCATTCTGTTTTAACTTAATAATACTTAAATATTAAGTAATTTTACCCAATTTTTAACCTTAATCCCAAATATTTAAGGATAACCTTTCTTTTACCTTTCTTGCCTCTACACTGAGTGCAGAAGGAGCAGCCCAAGACAAGGAAAATACCTTGTAAAAGCAATAACATTTTTACAAATTTTACATTACAGCATACAGAGAGGCTGATGGTTTACATTTTTTTACTGTAGTTTCAGTATCACTGAGAATTGATAACTGACCAGGAAACACAGTCTCCTTTATTCTTCTCTTGAAAGGATGGACGTCCTTGTGTCTGTTGTCCATCTTTTTTTTTTTTTTAACAAGGAAGGGTTTCAGTGGTGTTCTTTCAGAAAATATGTTCTTCTGGGCTGGTTTTCTCTCCTTTCTCTCGCACCCTGACTGTAGGAACCTTCTTTGTCTTTGTTTTATCCATAACTTCTTAATTCCTGCAGAACAAGATTTCAGGGAATAAGAGCTTCATATTGCTATCCTCAAAATAAACAATTCTAAACAAATATGCATTACTTTCCTTTACATCCCTCCTGGCAACAATACAGCTGTACTGGAAGACATTCTACATTGGATATCCATAACATTTCCACAAGAAAACATATTACTAGGTGATATGAATATCGATTGGTTGGACATAAACTCTAACTCCCCTACATCTAGCATGAACTTACATGGTTTCACACAACTAATTAATAGCCCCACACATTATAGCAAGACATCAAATTCTCTGTTAAACTGGATCCTAGTATCAGACCCTAGTAAATACTCCACCACAGGTGCAATGTCAGACTCTGTCAGTGATCATCTCCCAATCTAGACTAGACATCTCACACATCCAGTTAAACAGCATATTTATAAAACAACACACAACCTTTCCAAGTTTGACTCAGAAATGTTCATAACTACACTATTATCTGTTAGCTTGAACTTCCTAAAAATCTTCCCTTTAGATGATGCTGTAATTGAACTCAGTGCAACTTCTCTAACTATCCTAAATACCCTTGCACCTTCGAAAAGGAAGAGACTAAAAACAAATAATGCAGTATGGCTGTCCAAAAAGAGTAGGATGCTAATGCAGGATAGAGAAAAAGCATGGAAAGAACAGCAAAAATATAAAACACCTTAGTATCCTGAAAACTTCATTATGCTTTGCAGTTGCAGTAAAAGGCAAATAAAGGAAGACAAAAACTATACTATAATAATAAACAAAACCCTAAAAAACTATGGTCATCCATTAAAAAAAAATCTTACATCCCAGCCAAAAATTCAACCCAAACCCCCCTTCTGATAACTCACCACTCGAAACTTCAGTACAGTTCAATTGTTATTTTATAGAGTATATAGTATCTCTAACTAACAATTCCTTAACATCTAATTCCAACCCTGCCCAGCTGCCACATATCACCACATTCACTTTCAACACTGTGCCCAAATCCTACATAAAACTACTGTTAGACTTAAACCATGCTCTTCTTCAGCTGATGACCTTCCCAAATGAGTATCTAAAAATAGCAGCCAGCAGCATTGTCTATCCTGTCTCAATCCTTATAAGTAGGTCAATCCGGGAATCCCTCTTTCCCTGTTTCTGGAAAAAGTCACACATTATCCCTCTGCACAAAGGAGGAAATTCTACAGAAATTAATAACATTAGACCAATAGCAGTCTTATCTCCCCTCCCCAAAATACTTGAAAAATGTATTCAAAAATGATTACTAGACTATCTCCTGCAGGAAGAACTCCTATCCCCTACACAACATGGATTCCGTCCTTTCCATAATGCTAGCACTGCCCCTCTAACCTATATAGAAACTGTCAATAAATCTATAGATAATGGCAAATTAGTCTCTTCCTTATTTCTTGACTTGTCTAAAGCCGTTGACACAGTTTGTCTCAGCAAACTTCTACTTCAAATGTCCTCACCAAGTTTCTCTCAGTCCACACTTCTGTGGTTCAAAAGCTACCTGTCCAGTAGGTATCAGTCAGTAAAATGGCACTCCACATTCTCTCCTTACCTCCCAATCACCACCAGTGTACCACAAGGCTCTATCCTTGGGCTCCTCCTCTTTAACATTTTCACCAACACCCTCTGTACTTCCACACAACAGGCCACCCTAATACAGTATGTAGATGATTCCACTCTCATTTGCACATCTGACAACATGGTACACCTCCAAAAAATTAGTCAGGAAGCTTTAACAGCCACCGAAACATGGCTTCGTAACTCACAACTCATTCTCAACCCAAAAAAGACCAAACTACTACTTTTTCCCCAAATCCCTCTCTCATGAAAAAACAAAATTTAAAGACCTCTCTCTTGATAATATAACCATCAAAGTCACTTCTGATAGGAAACTATTAGGAGTGATAGTTTATAATAATTTTACATTCGACCTGCATATACAAAATTGCAGAAGAAAAACTCATCAAAAACTAGGGATACTTTACAGTGCCAAAAGCTTTCTCACCGAGGCGACCAAAGCAACACTTGCCGCTGCTTATATCTTCCCCAGTCCACTTTATAGCACTCCCATCCTTAATACCCTCCAGGGTTCACAAAAATTAAAACTTGAACAATAGTATAACAAAGTTGCTAAATTTGCAGCACATACACCTTTCAGAACTGACCACTGTATAGCACTGAAAAGCCTTAATTGGTTAGAACTGCCATATCAACTAACATATACACAACTTCTTACCACCTATAAAATTATCCAGCATCCATGTGCTTGTCCACCACTGAAAGAAATATTCTACACAACTATGTTCCCAGTCAGTCATTGCAATCCAGTAACCAAAAACACCTGTCTGCCTATAAACCTAGCAAATTTGCTGGGCATTTAGTTTGCACTCATCCGTACCTGTATCCATCAGGTCTATACCTTCCCTCCCGTCTTTCAAAACCACCCTGAAAGACTTCCTAGCTAAACTCTGGCTTTTTTCTTGCGCAAAACCAGGATAAACTATATCCCTAAATGTGAACAAGTGCCTTTTCATTCTTTATACCTCCTTACTCTCCCTTCTTCATTTACTTCCTTACTGCTGTCTAATTCTCTTTCCTGACTTTCTGTCTAAATATATCACAGGCCTGTTTTTCTCTCACTTCATATTACAGTTCCTAATTGTAATAGATTAATTTACATTGAATTTCTCTGTAAACTGTCTAAAATGTCTCTAAATGTTAAATAATTGTCATATACCTTGTATTCAATTCATATTCAATGTTTTTTATATTATTTCTATCTAATTTGGTGTAATTATTTAAACTGCAGATGCTTTTGTTTTATTTTTGAAAATTGCAAAATTATTGTTCTTAAAATGTTTTTCAATAATTTGGAGCTTTTCTCCCTGGGCCTCCACTGAAAATGGGCTTCTTCCCAGTTGGATTTTCCCAGTAATTAAATGTCAATCAGTCAGTCAATCAGTAAATAAATAAATAAAGGTGGGGGGGGAGGCAGGAAAAAAATCTTCATGTTAACCAGATAAAACAGCTTGAATCACAGGGCATTTTCTCTGCACAGTCTAACAAGGATGAATTTGTTTCTTCTCTGCCTTGGGTGTGTGGAACTCTCATTTGCCAAAAAAACTTTATTAGCACTGACTAGCAGCTTATTTTTCCCCTTTTTTTCAAGAGACTGGATAGGATTTTTTCTTGCAGGGAGTTATTCTGCAACTTCACCAGTATTGGACTGGGGTTTCTCCTTGCTGCTTCTCCAGATACATAATTTCTGTGCACCCTTCCAGTTAAAACCACTACCCCTGACAAATCAGTCCATTTGGCATGTATGGTTTCTCATAAAAGCTACATAGCAATTTATTCCAGCTTTTCATGTGAATGAATAAAACAAAGATTCTTTCTCCAAACACCATCTTCCATGTCTACAAGTATTCCCTCTTATTTGTTCTCGTACTTTCATTTCCACTAGTTTCTCCTCTTGTTCTGTTCCAGCCTTCTGGGTTGCTGTGATCTCATGTGAGTATCAGGTAAGGTCTCATTTTTTTCATCATCTTGCTGTCCAATGTAATGTAACCAGATCAAATTCCACAGAGCTTCTTTACCCCCTCATACATCAGTATTTTACTATATAGATGTCATTTCTAGTTCTTTTTCTGCAGCAGAGTTACTTCCCTTAAGTCTTCTGTCATGTTTCACTACAACCAGGGAAAGTTTTCCTTCTTCCAATCTTACCCTTTTTCCTTTGCTTAGACTTCCAGTGTGACTGGGGACTGTTAGCATTTAATTGAATATATTCACACAAATACTGGCTTTTTACTATGTTTTATCATTGCTCACATGGGACAGCTGGTTCAATTGTACTTAACTGATGAACACCATATTGAAAGTTTTGTCCTCCAAGAACCCGTTTACATCAGTAACTCATTCAACATATAGACTTCATCTCTAGATCCATAGCTTCTTATCTGAGTGTTTTTGTTAGTTTGTTTTTTCTTTCTAAAGTTAATTGTCTGTTTCTGAGATTTGATTTCAAATCTGGTAGAAGCTATTCGGATGTAGATCTCAACCTTTTTGATTTAAGGTCTTCTGCCAAAGGTAAATGTATCTTCACCTATGGTGTAACCCAGTAGTTAACAAGTCATGACATTTTTTTTCTGTCATTGTCCCTTTCACTGAGGTCTTGCCTTCGTCCAAAGTCTACACAGGGGCTCTGCTAGTACAGTAGGAAGTCTATGAAAAGTTACACAACAGCTTCAGTTTTGCATTATAAAATTCACAAAGTCTACATTAGGGAAACATTCCGATATCAGATATTATCATTTCTGAAGTAGTGGTGTCTAGTATAACTTTGTCTTGATTATCAGTGACTCCTGGAGAATTAGTACAATTCATGGACTACACACCAAGCCAGTTTGAATGAGCAGCAGGAAAAAATGTTTTCACCTAAGGAATGAGCAAAAAAAAAAAAAACATTTTACAAGTAGTGAGCAAGAAAGTACTCTGGTTTCAATGAAGATTTGGTAGTCTACCAAGATCCACCTACATTTTATATAGTAGTGTGATGTCTTATTTTTCATTAATTCTGTATTAGTGAGCAGTACACAATGTGCTAAGTTTGCATATGCTTCATTGTTCCTGTTTTGCATAAAAGGGGGTGTAGCATTATGTATATTTATATATTGTGCCACTAAGTGGTGTCATGTATATACACTAAAGATTTACTTGTTTATGCATTACTTACTCTTTAGACCATGATTAAACAGAAACAAAATTGTTTTGCTGGCTTATTTCCATGTCTATCCATGAGGCATGTCTCTATTACAAAAAGGGTAATGTTTTCTCCTCTTCCTTTTAAGCAGCTTTCACATCAGCAACCCATAGTTTTATAAATTCATCCGTGTAATTTCCAACATAGTATCAGTTGGTTGCTTGGTTGTAGAACAATGTTATGGGAATAATTTCAGTTCACTGATTATGGTGACACTACTCACAGTGTCTACCTCAAAGTTAGCAGGCTTCCTTTATAACTTCATTTGTACTAGGAGTTGGCTAACACTGTGCACATTTAGATTTTCTACACTGTTTAAAGGAAATGTTTGCTCTGCATACTCTGTATTTCTTTCTTCTGAGAGAATGATGTATAAACATTAAGTAATAACATTAATTTTTAATGCATTTTCATAATTGCCTCGCCTTTATTTTATACATTCTCACTCTACTCTTAATTCTACCCAATAAATGACATGTTTGTAACTTACATTTTCTTTTACTAACTGTGGTCTCCTAGGGCAGTGGTTCTGAACCTTTGTGAGACCGCAACCCGGTAAATTTGTTTTTTATAAGATGGAGGGCATGGTCCCAACAAATTTGCTCTTAAATGCTTTTCCAAAGCAGGAGGATGTCAATTTGTTGACAAAACATTTGTTATCAGATACACACGCCAAATATTTCTGTATTCAAAGTATGTAATTTAATAAAGAAAAATATATGAATCTCTCAATTCTAAACACTAGTTCCAACACTAATTAATATTTTGAATGTAAAAACTCAGCACTTTGACACAGCAATTGTAAATTTTTGAAAACATTAAACTTAGTTTCTTTTGTTACAGCTGACTTTTTTGAAGGTTTTAGTTAGGCTAGTGAGACTTTTCTTGCTGTTTTCTGTCCGTTAACTTATTAATTCTGGGATGAATTGAAGTGATAGCCAAATGGAGACAGAAGGTTGCAGGCAGTTCCTCTGTTTCATTTTAAGCACAGTTATGGCAGGAAATGCAGTTTCACAAAGATATGTGGAGGAAAAATAAAGAAAAAATCTCCTTGCTATTTCATGTAAATTTGGATATTTATTTTTCGTTCTTATCCAAAATTTTGAATTACTCATAAAATTAAAAGCACGTTGCATTACTTTGTCCGGTAATAACCCAGTAGGTTGAAGTGTTTCTTCATGTGAAATGTCTGTCTCTTCATGTTCAATGAATGGGTTCACAATCCATATAATTTGCTTCTGGAGATCCTCATGTTTGGGATAATACTTTTCAAATGACAACATCATCTTCAAGTGAGCTGCAATAATATCTGAAACTGAATTCTGTGAATATAAATTTTCTGTTTCCATAATATAATCTTGAGTATGACTGGAAACATTTCATTGTTTCCTTTTGCAATTATGTTAAGCCTGAGTTTGAGTTTCTTTTTGAATGCTTCGATCTTGTTCCAAGCATTAAATATTGTTGTATCTGAACCTTGAAATTTTAATTTCAACTCGTTTATGTAAGAAAATATGTTGCTGAGATATTCCAGCTTGGCTGCCCATTTCTTCTTCTTCTTGTTTCGGCTTTTTCCCGATTAGGGGTCGCTACAGCGGATCACCTGTCCGCTCATGATTAGCAGTGGAGTTTTTTATGGTGTCGAGTTGCCAGCCCAGCACTCAACCTTCCGCGGAAGGTACAGACATGCATACACTCACACCTAGGGCCATTTTAGAGTATCCAATCCACCTACAGCATGTCATTGGGATGTGGGAGGAAACCGGAGCACCTGGAGGAAACCCACATGACCACAGGGAGGATATGCAGTCTCCGCACAAAAGCCACCCCAGCTGAGGATCGAACTGAAGAACCTCTTGTTGTGAGGTGGCAACACTAACTGCTACACTACCGCGGCCACCCTGGCTACCCATTTGTTATCCTGGAAATAATGGGACAGGTCACTTTTCTTATCAGTTAGAAACAGCTCAACTTCCTTTTGGAGTTGATGTAACCTCTTGAGAACTTTCCTGCGGGAGAGCTAATAAATTTCAGAATGGAAAATAGATGTTGATGATCATAGCCCATTTCATCGCACAGTGCTTTTAACAATCTTGTATTTAAAGCACTGTTTTTATATAATTAATAATTTTAGCAGATTGAGACAGGACGTCATTAAGCTCAGGTGCCATTTTCTTGGAGGCCAGGTTTTGCCTCTGTATGCAGCAATGTGTTGACAATAAGTTATTGCCTGCCATATCCTTAATTTTAGTGACTACACCTAAGACAGGCAGTGCCATCAGTACAAACTCCAATACAGTTTTTCCATTCCAGACCTCTCTTTTCAATAAAACCATTTAAAACATTGAAAATTTCACTGCTGGTATTGTGCTTAGATAATTCAAAAACACGTATGTCTTCCTTCATGTCACTTTCATCATAGTCAATATATTGTACATACGTAAGTTCTGAATATCTGTATATCTGTAGATTCGTCCAGTTGTAATGCAAACAATTTCAAATTTTTTATTTTTTCAGTGAGTTGCATTTCTGTATATTCTGCCAGATAGGATATCCTCCTTTCAACTGTATCATTCAACAATGGGATGTCATTCATTTTACTTGCCACAGACTGGCCTAATACTTCATTACAAGGTGCAATCAAAGAAGGCTTACTGAGTTCTTCACTAATAGAATATTTTTTTTGCTTTTAGCTATCTGTAATGATATTAAATAGAATGCTGTCAGAAATGAAGTGTCAGTGGCTGACGCTCGGGAAATAATTTTCTTTTCTATTTTAAGTGCATCTCTTTTACGCATAAAGAATTCAGTAGGTTTGTTGACTAGATTGGAATGTTTTGTGTTGTGATGTCGGGTAAGTTGCATTAGCTTCATACTTTCATTTTCCAGAACAGTAGCACAAATGACATGTTGAGGTTGTGGCAATTGGTAAGTGTCAGGGCATTGTATGAAACCAAATTTAAGTAGCTGTCCATGTACTTGAGTGAATGCAGACTTTTTCTTCTGTGTGCTGCTAGTTTTCCCCTCCTTTTCTACAACCTGGAGATCACTCTGTAGCCTTGAAATGGATGATTCACTATTTGTTGCATCACAGACACTTTCAATATGAGATTTCTTAACACCAAAATTAAACAAAGTCCCTTGTCTCTTATTCATATTAAAATATAAATCTGTAGGCCTATTTCTTTAAAAAGAATTACAGTACTCAAAACAAGCACTAACACACTGGGGTAACTTGCGAACCACAGAACAAATTATAGCTGTTTCTGAAACGAATGCCCTTATCTGCCACTTCCCATGCCTGTGTGACAGATGCTCAAGGTCTGCTCATAAACTTCAATAAAAATAAACAGCACAGCTATAGCAAGAAGAGAGGGCACACCCGCTTAAAATTTATAACTGTTCTGTCCCTACTACTGAAGCAAGAGCCATTCCCCAGCTACTTAAAAGTAAGATAAATGAATAAACAAACACTGCCATTAGCTTAGCTGTGTGTCTCGACCTGTAAGCATAAGAAATCTGTACAAAGCCAAAAATAATGAGGAGACAAAGACCCCCCAAAACAGGGACAGAATTTAAAAACTGCTGTTATAAATGTCAAAGTTGCTAGAATAACAGGTTTATTTATTTATTTATTTGTCTTTTGTTAACTGGGTTCGTCCACTGGGCTGGTGGTCCATTTTCAGTGGAGACCTGAGGAGAAAACCTCCAGTTAAAGAAAAAAAATTTACAATAATTAAAGAAAATCTACAAACATTGGAATCTGAGACATATATGGTACAAAGTCTCTTAAACATAAACAATATATACATTAGTGACATACAAGAAATAAAGTAGCTAGTATCATGAAGTCATTCATTAAGGACAAGCAACAATTAACAACTGAAAAGGAGAACATCAAGTAAAATTGAGATCTAGAGAAGTTGGGTGTGAGTGTAATTAAGTGGGGTTGTGACAGGCACAAGATGGAGAGTTGGCCAGGTAAGTCTTTAGTTCTCTTTTGAAAATAATGGGAGAGTGAATAGAGCATAGATAATTAGGAAGCTTGTTCCAAGTTTGAGACATTGAGTAACTGTAAAGTAGTTTGCCTATAGTTTTACTGGGTCTGTAGGTGTCCAGTAGGTTTTGGTCAGTGCTGCGGAGGGATCGAGAAGTTTTGTATGGGGATAAGAGGGTAGATAGGGAGGGGCATTTTGTCGGTTTATATAGTAAAGAATGAGTCATTTGAAGCTGAGATAGTAGTAGAAGTTGAGGGAATTCAAGCCATTGGAGTTGTTTGAGGGCAAGGCAATGGTGGGCTTTGTATGGAAGGTTACAGGCAAATCTGGCTATGAGGTTATAAGTTTGATTGAGTTTAGTTAAAAGGTTTGCTTGGAGGTGGAGAAAAATAGGGGAGGCATAGAGAAGGCAATGGAGGAGGTAGGCTTGGGCAAGGCTGGTTCTACAGGCAATAGGTAAGAATTTTTTGTTTCTGTACAACAGTCCAAGTTTTTGGTTGGTCTTTTTTATGGACTGTTGTAAGTGAATGTTAAATTTCAGTTGATCATCTGTGGTGACCCTGAGCAGTTTGGTGTGAGTGTCTGCATGGATAATACTGTTATCTAGGGAAGAGATAGAGAAGGAAGTCCTAAGACTGGTCATTGATTTTTGGGAAGTAGAGGAGTAGCTTCTTTTTTTGGGAGGGGGGGGGTTAAGGATTAGTTGGTTATTGATTAGCCAGTGTTCAGTGGAGTTAAATGAGGTTTGTGTCAGGGAGTGAAGGTCAGTAGGCTTGTTGGAAAGGGTGATAAGAGTAGAGTTGTCTGCGTATTGGATTAGGGTAGATGTGCAACAAGCGGAGTGAAGGTTATTAGTAAAAATATTGAAGACAATGGGGCCTAGGATGGATCCTTGGGGAACACCTGTGTTGACAGGTAAGAAGGGAGAGCAGGAGGACAGCCATCTAACAGACTGCTGTCGGTTAGTAAGATAACTTGAGAACCAGTTAGTAGTGGAAGCAGAGAGGTTGAGTTTGGTTAGTTTAAGAAGCTTAGAGTGGGAGACAGTGTCGAATGCCTTAAAGAGGTCAAGTAGTAGGCATGACACCAGTTTGTTGTCATCTCTAGCTTTGGCTATGGTCTGTGTAAAGTAAAGAAGAGCAGCGGAGGTGTTATGGTAGGGCCTAAATCCCTGTTAAGAAGTTTTGCATTATCATGCATTTTATCAAGGATAAAAGTCTGAAACTCAAATATCTGTTGTTATTGACATCAATCCTCAATGATTTGCCAGAAAATCACAAATTTTATGAGGGTTAGACAAAAAATAAAAGACAAAAATCTGAACATTCTGCAAAAATCTGTATTGTTGAAGCCAGCACTGCCCCTTCAATCTTTGAAAGAATTTATGCATTCCAGCCTCATCTGTAGCATCCAGTAAGTAAATGACAATTTTCCGGATGTAAGGCTTTATCTTTCTCTATACACTGGAAGTATGGACTCCCTCTTTGCAGCATGTACACATACATCACAAACATTTAAAGTATTATGACTACAAAGGTCAGCATTTAACATAACTAGTACTATACAAATGACAATGATCAGTATGAATCTAATGCATTACAATGCTGATTACTGTATTGTGAAACTTGAGTTCTCCTTAGACTAGAACCTGATAAAATATTAACATTCTTCACGGTTCGTTTTATGTACATATGTACTTCAGCAGACTACTTCAGAATCTCTGCAAAACTAGTAACCTTTGTGCACATAAACTTAACTATAGGCAAGCCCTAATCGTGCCATCTGTACATCTCATGCACTGAAAGGCTTCTAACGTGTACTACTTCTGTTTACAGTGTGACCCTTTGAGCCTGGGCAGTATCTCTTTGCAATTACATCTTTCCTTAAAGTGAATGAAATAAAGTAATTATCTTTGTTGGATATTTTAAATAGCATTGCCTACTTATGTTCTTTCAAAGTAGGAGGCAAATGCAAAACTTCATTGAAAGTTCTTCCATCCAGTTTTGGTATGGTGTCCTAGAAACAATATGTTGTTTCCTGAGTTCCTTGCTCTTCCACCAGCAGTTGCCACCAGATTGATCTCCTTGGATAGCTATACAGTGAGAGTGGCAAGCGTGGAAAGTAGAATGTTATGCTTACTAAACTAAAACATACATTGTGCAGACCCCACCACCACTGACTGTGAAGTGACAGCAATTGGACAATGACTTATTTAGTTATCAGTATAATTTAGTTTGTCTTTCAGAAAGATCACAGCTGATGTATGGGGGAATAGAGAAGATTACTTCAGATTATGTTGTAGTTTTGATAATAATTTCGAATCCCTGAGGAACCACCACTTCCAACAGAACACCTACCTATATTTACCAGCTACAGTACCAACTGAATTTTATCCACCTATATCAGTGGCTCTCAACCACTTGCGGCCCAGTATAATTGATGCCAGGGACAGGTGGTTAAGAAATGCTGTCCTAGGGCACCTCTAGCATGCACTGCTTTTGCTGCCTGTACTATTATCGGGACCTTAACGGACCTTAACTTTTATAGTTCTTTTACAGCTCTTCTTTTATAACTTGTTACACATCACAGTCTTATTATCTGATGCATTTTGTTTGCTTCTTTCATGACTGAAGCAGATTTGAGGACATTTTCCAGGATTAAATTACTTTCAGACAGCAGACTTTTGTATACAATTATATTTATTCCACATTCTCAGTCTATCCTGTAATACATGATCTTGGTATAATTTTTTTAGTTACAGTCATGTTTTCAAATCATTTTCATATACAAAGCTCAGAATTGCAATTCTGAACCATTTCACTAAATTTCTGGCTAACAAGTTTATTAGGGACATATAAGTTTTGTCACAGAAGTCAGGAGACGTTTCATTGCATCGTAAGCTTTGTGTCTAATCACACTGACAAAGATATATGTCTTTCTTCCTTTCTGACAGTCTGTTTGTCATTGTTTCCAGTTTCAGTAGCAAAAGAAAAAAAAAACAGTATTTCAGAGTGTACTTCCTTGGTTTCGATTTATATGTAGAAATGCTCAAAGTCCCCAGGGATCACATTTTCTTCATTTATCTCTGCCTCCTTCAAATTTAGTTGTGAGCAACTACATTTTAGTAATCTTTTAATCTCTTTTTTGGCCCCTGACAATCTAATGTACCTTTGAAAACCCCATGTTCCTAGCCAAAGTATCTGCCTTGCCATCCCAAACTGGCCTTCCTGTAGGAAGAATCATCAAAATGAAAATGTGGTTCTTATATAGCCTTAGGGGGTGATGCATTAACTCTTAGTGTTGTGTCATCAATGCTGCTTTCACCCAGGTACGTTCTGTATGCATCCTTAACATCTCATACCTCATGACTGCATGATAGCCACTAAAATGGGACCTTCCGTACTGGTCCAGTGTTGCATGCATCCATCCATGCATGCACCAAATTGGCAACTAAGTATTACTTGGCAAAGACAAACACTTGTCATGATCCTTCTGCCTGGTGCTTATTCATTGACCGCTGTCATATGAAGTTCTTTGCTAGGTGGAAAACCCATTTATGATCTGTGTTGGGGCCCAGCTTTTGTGTCAAACTGAGCATTGAACATTAGAGCAGCTCTCATCAGTTGTGGACTACAGCTACATCCTCCTCCTCTCACTCTGTTGTGGTGAACAACCTAACAGAGAAGCAAACAGTCTACAGGAGCATGCTAAACGTAAGGAGGCAAGGAATCAAGCCCGAGTTTGAGTAGCTAGAGGACTGTTTTTATTTTCTAATCTATTTATTAACCATGTAATCCCACCTGACACAAATGTCCCTTTTCAGTGGTGACCACAGAACATTCCCTGTTTAAGTGACTGGCTCAGAGTCACACACTGGTTTAGAAAACTGAGGGATCAAAGCCAGGCTTACAGGATAAATCTTTATAACAGAGAATATCTTTAACCTTCTTGGCTTACCTGCCAGACTCAAGAAATTGCAACAGAAAGGTGCCTCCTGAGGATTATGTTTCAAGGGGAACAGTAATGAAGTGCAGTAACGGCATAACTGTGCAACAGCGCCTTTGGTGTTTCATGGAGGTGGCAGTGTGGAATGAAAACAGCATAAAGCAGATAAAGTTGACAACATGAGGAAAAGAAGGAATCATTAGCAAAAATGCCAAAAGTTCTTTATGGCATCAAGGAAGAGATAAATGCAGAATACTTGAACATAAAAGGCTGGATCTATAGATGAAAAAAAGAGGAATCAATATGTATCAGAATAACTTGGTCTCATAGCAGATAAATGTTGCAGCACTGGATAAGGTGGGTTACATTCCTGAAGCCAAAAATCACTAAATGACACATTGGGAATCTGTGAATCCTGCCAGCTAAACCTGTGCAGTAAATACTGTGATTTTTCTTCATATTATTCACCCTGTCTGTGTTCTGTTTTTAAACCAAGTGACCCATGAGTTTCCCCACCCATGATGTGTGTGACTTTAAAAACTCCTCCCATTTCTCTCATCATCTCATACTAACCAGCACAACAAGATTATATTGGAAAAGCTCTTTCCAAAACTTTATAAAACTTAATTTACTCTTCCATTAATATATTCACTCCCACTGGTTTTTATTGCAACACCTTCTGCATTAGCTTCCTCTTCCAGCTTTGTTTTCAAATCTACACCCCCTGGGCTGAGAATACTGATTATTGGAGAGCTTGCAAACCTTTTTTCAGGAGTCAGCCTATAACAAGTGTAGATGTTTACTTTTAACGAGAAAAGGAGCAAACAGATATTAATTAATTCCTAGCCTTCTTAGATCTTACTGATCAATGGAAAAACTGTGACCTGTTGCTCAGGACCCAGATTATAATAAGAGCTACTGCATTACTCCTGATGAGAGAAGGAAGAGAGTGACATTGATTCATGTGTGCTAATTGGTGGATCATGTACAGCCAACTTTGGATTAGTGTTGCTGCTTTTCTGCTGAAAAGGGAAGGAGCAGGAGAAAGTACAGTTGTGTACACTTACCATAAATGTAGATGTTTGAGTGTATTCACTGTTGCAGTCATTACCTGTGGGTTATCCCTGCTGCTGTAGCCCTCGGTTGGCCCGAATACTAGAGTCAATGTTTTTGTGTGCCGGCTGCCGTCGCCTGTAGTCTGACGTCAGGTCGTCAGTGCTATAAAGCAAGGCAGCCAAAGTCATTACATCAGTTTTTCTTGCCCTAACCCATCAGATGCACAAGGGAAAAGAGAGAAGTGGTCCTGGTGGCTAAAAGCCACACAGGGAAGCTTATGTCCCCCTAGGGGAAGATGTTAAACGGGGGATGGAGGGAGGGAAACCAAGACTGCAACATTGAATATACTCGAACATCTACATTTATGGTAAGTGTACACAAGTGTACTATGTTCTTCTTGTTTTAGTGTTGCAGTCATCACCTGTGGGAGGATTCCCAAAGCTGAGGAAAGAAGTGGAAGGATAGGGTGAGTCCTAGGTATGGTTAAGGAGGCCCTGCAGAATTGCAGAGGCAAAGCCTGCCCTAGACTTAGAAAAGAGGGGTAGGTGGTAATGTTTTGTAAAGGTATGGACAGAGGTCTGGGTGGCCGCTTCCAAGATGTCCCTGGTGGGTACTCCTCTGAGGAAGGCAGTGGAATTGGAGGTTGCCCTTGTGGAGTGGGTACAGATAGACTTAGGGATGGGTTTCCCATGTAGTCTGTAGCAGAAGTGGATACAGTGTGAAATCCATTTGTAACTGGTTTGTTTGCAGTTGGGCTTCCCCTCTGCTCCTGGGGCAAAGCTTACAAGTAGTTGGTCTGTTTTTCTGAATGGCTTAGTATGGTCCAGATAGAATCTGAGTTGCCGGTGTACATCTAGTGAGTGTAGGATTCTTTCTGCCTTGTTTTGAGGGTTGGGAAAGAAGGTAGGAAGGTGTATGGCCTAGTTAAGGGTCACATCAGATACCACCTTGGGCATAAAGGAGGTGTTAGTCCTCAGGGAGACTCTGTCTGTATGGAAAATGATGAAGGGCTCAACTGCCATGAGAGCTTGAAGTTTGAAGACCCTTCTGGCTGAGGTGATAGCTAGTAGGATGGCAGTCTTCCACGACAGGTATTTCAATTCTGTAAAAGTGGCAGGTTCAAAAAGAGGTAAGGTTAGTTTTTCTAACACATAATTCAGGTCCCGGGGTGGCATGGGAGGCCTTCTGGGAGGCCTGATATTAGAAACCCCTCTGAGGAATTGCTTAATCAAAAGATGACAGAAGAGATGTGGTTTGAATCATAATGGGCTGAAAGGGCTGAGACATGAATTTTAATAGAGGAGAAAGAGAGGCCCCTATTGAGCAACTCTGCAAGGTAATCCAGGATGAGAGGGATGGAAGGTTGGGAGGTACTGCCCCCCTTTGATTGTTTCCAGGAGCAGAACCTTTTCCATTTTCCTGCATAAGATTTCCTTGGCTGGGCCTTCTGGCCTCTGTGATGATGTCCATGACCTGTTTGCTTAACAGGGAGTCCTTGTTAGTTTTTAGTGTACAAGAAATGCTGAAAGACTTGAGAGTCTGTAGGTCTGGGTGCAGTACCCCCCCCCCCCTCCTGGGTCAAAAGGTCTGACCTCAGGAGAAGCAGCCTTGGGGGCTGTAAGGTCAGGCTGCATAACAGGGGGTACCAATGTTGTCTGGGCCAGTCTGGAGCAATGAGGATGGCCCTTGGTCTCTCCTCTCTTATTTTGATCAGAACCATGGGAGTAAGGGGCAGAGAAGGGTATGCGTACACAAAGAGGGAGTTCCAGGGGAAGGTCAAGGCATCCACCTCCCACACTAGGAGGTGGAACTCCCTGGTGCAGAACCTCTGCAGCTGGTGGTTGAGGTGTGAGGCAAAGAGATCCACTTCTGCGATCCCCCACTCCTGAGTGATTTACAGAAAGATTTCTCTGTGGAGCTGCCATTTGTGGGGGTCCAGTAAGTTTCTGCTTAGGTGGTCTGCCAGGGTGTTGTTGACCCCTAGAAGGTATTGTGCAATTAGGTGTAGCCCCATGGAGGTGGCTGTAAGCCAGAGACTCATGGCTAACCTGCACAGGGGGTAAGATTGGGTGCCCCCCTGCTTGTTGATTTACCACATCACTGTGGTGTTGTCTATTTTTGTAAGGAGGACTCCTGGCCTGAGATGGGGTTGGAAGGAAGTCAGAGCCTTTTGTACTGCCATCATTTCTTTCTGATTGATGTGCAGGTGATATTGCTGGACATTCCAAAGGCCTTGGGATCACCTGCCTGCTAGGTGAGTGCCCCAAGCAATGTCTGAGGCATCAGTGGTAATGGTCTGGCCAGAAGGGTAGAGGATGAAGGGAAGACCCTTATTCATGACACAGGCCTCTGCCCACCAGAGAAATTTGGCCCTTATACATGAGATCAGAGAGAGCGTGGTCTCCAGAGACTGAGTGTGCTGACACCAAAGGTTCTTTAAGTACCACTGAAGTTTTCTCATGTGAAGCCTGGCAAGAGGGATGAGAATGATGCAAGATGCCATGTACCCCAGGGCTTGCAGGAACTCCCTCACAGTGAGGTGGCTTCTGGAAGCCAGCTGGGTGAAGTAGAGAGGCAGGAAGCTCTGGTTTCTGGGGATAGGAAGGCCATTTGGGATGTTCATAGGTTCATAGGTTCATAGGTTCATACTAGGCTATCTGCCCAAGGGCATTTATAAGCCTAGCCCATAGTTATTTGGCTTTCGCCACCCCTTTAGTTTGAATAAAACTATGCCTATTATTTTGCTGTGCCTCTGTCAAGCAGTGACACTGAAGTAATCCCTGGGGTATATCTGCGATCCCCCATCCATTGGTCAAGATTCCTCTTGAACAAGGCCAGCGAGGTGCTCTGCCTCACATGTACCGGGATTTTGTTCCACAGCATAGGGAGTCTCTGGGTGATGAATCTGTCCCTCCAGCACGTTCTATTAATAACCGTGTCAAGGTTTAAGTCTCCCGCCCTTGTGGTTCTGAGGGATCTAGATTTTTTGAGGTGAAGCATATTCATCAAATCAGGGTTTGACATGGCCTTATATGTCAAGCACAGGTCACCTCTGAGCAAGCGGTATGAGACTGAATAGAGCTGGAGTTCTTTCAGTCGGGCAGCATAAGACATATTTTTGAGACCCTTTATCCTTTTGGTAAGGAACTTTTGGGGCTTTTCCAGCTGCTGCAGGTGTCGGGTCAGATACATTCCAAATGGGGCATTGTACTCAATCATAGGTCTAATGAGTGATGAGTACAGGGGGACGATGACCTCCCTTGATCTAGATGTGAATCCCTTCATGATCAGGTGGGCAATGTAGTAGGTTTTCCTAACTACTTTAGCAATATGAGTGTCAAACGAAAGGCTACTGTCAACCTGGGTCCCCAGATCCCTGATGACTTCTTCTGTGCTCAGTGGATTGCCACCTATATGGTAGCTAGGGGTAACCTTGTTTTTCCCAAAGGGTATGACTATGCATTTCTTGGCATTTAACTTTAGGCCATGGCTCTGGCACCAGTTATCCATTTCTGTGAGGCCCTTCTGAAGGATATCTGTGTCAGATGTGTTTTCGACTATGGCCCAGTTTGCAGTCATCTGCAAACTTTGTCAGCCATAACCCTCCTGTGTTTGCTTGTACTTCAGAAAAGTAGATGCCGAACAAGAGTGGACCCAGGACTGAGCCCTGTGGGACACCACTTGTGACAGGCTTTGAGTCTGACATGGCTCCAGCAACTCTGACCCTGTGGGTTCTGTCACTTAGCCAGTTTGCAACCCATCTTGTGATGTATGGGTTTACATTCAAGCTGATGAGTTTTTCGATGATACCTGAGTGGGGTATTGTGTCAAGGCCTTTGCCAGGTCAAGGTAGGCTGTATGGACTGCCTTTCCCTCATCAATGGCCTTGGTGACTGTCTCGAAAAAGTCAACCAAGTTTAAAAGGCATGATCTGCCTTTGACAAAGCCAAACTGAGTTGGATCCAAAGTCTGCAAGTTCCCTATGTCTTTATTTATGAGTTCCATTATGATCCTCTCCATGGCTTTGCAGATAAGGCTTGTCAAGCTAATGGGACGGTAATTTCCAGGGTCGGTGGAGGCACCGCCCTTGTGAAGTGGGACCACAGTCGCCGTGCGCCACTCCTTGGGTACGTATCCTGAGGTGAGGCTAAGATTAAACAGCTGTCCTAACTGCGGGTTTAATTCCTCATTGAGTTCGTGGAGCACACAGCCGGGGACACTATCCGGTCCCATGGATGCTGTGTTTTTTGCTTTGGAGAGAGCAGTTCTCACCTGGGCGTTGGAGATGTTTGGGGGCTACAATCCTCTGGTATAGATATCTCTCCTTTTGGGGGGGAGGGGAGAAGTTTGCACTGAACCTGTCAGCCAGTATGTTGGCAATGTGTGTAGGTTCAGTAATCTTCACATCATTTTGAACTAATTCTGAGCATATCTGGGAGTTTCCTCCTAGGTTTCTAACATAGCTAAAGAAGGCCTTATGATTGTCTTTTGAGTCCTTGGCGATTTTTCTCTCAAAATTTGCCTTGGATGATTTTATGAGAGCTCTTAGTTTTTTACTTATAATGATCAAAGGTGTCTTACCTTTCAAGGATTTTGCTCTATCTTGTAGTAGCTTCCTCCTTTTGTTGTAGAACTTGTTTATGGCTGGGGTCCACCAGACTGGACGCTTGCCTTTGGTACAAAGAGTCTTAGTTTTGTTTGGGATTGCCTGATCCATGCAGTCCTGTAGGTGCTGGTAGAAGGCATTTGTAAGTGATTCAGCGGTTTGAGTAATGTTTACCACTGGCTCAGGGGCCTTAAAGGAGACCACACTAGTTTTTAGAAGTGTGAAGTTGGCTTTTGAGAAGTTTTTCACTGTGGTCTTTTTTATTTCAGGTGGGGGCGGGATGAGGTCCTCCAGCGAGATTAGTTTATGATCTGATCTCACCAGTGAGGGGTATACTTCCGGTGTTGAACATTGTGATCCCATGTTCATGATGATGAGATCAAGTATGTTTTCTCCTCTTGTGGGGATGGTGACTAGTTGTTCCATGGCATTTGAGTTTATGAACTCCAGGAACCTTTGGGCTAGAGTGTTTGGGCTTGAGTAGTGTTCCCAGTCTATATTAGGGTAGTTGAAGTCACCTAGTATGATGGTGTTTGGAGATACATTTATCCCCTCCATTGTTTTCAGGAAGGCCATGTGAAGTTCCTGAGTTTGAGAGGGTGGCCTGTAACATGCTACAAATTGCAGAGCAGTCTTGCCTATGGTTAATTGCACCTGGATGGTCTCCGATGCATCGTGCGTTGCCACCAACCTTGAGGTGTGGGTGTCCTTTATGAATATGGACACCCCCCCTCCTTTCTTGGTGTTGTCCGGATTTTGGGGCCGGAACGCATGATATGAGGTGAAACCTGCTAGTGCTGGGGTGCTGTCAGGAGCCTTGAACCAGGTTTCTGTCACAGCACAGACATCGATGTTCTCCATACTGAGAAGGGCCTCGAGTGCATGCATCTTGAGATTGAGACTTCTGGCATTGAGCAGCATTACCCTTAGTTTTTTTACTTTTTTGTGTTCTAGGGTGGTAGGTTTAGAATTTGACCCTTGCCTAAAAAAGGCACTATGGGGGTGGCAAGAGCCTTTGCCAATATCCGGAAGCCTAGGGGTGACAGGTGCAAGCTGTCCCTTGCGAAGCAGCGTGGCTTGTCCAGCATGTCATCCCAGGCAGACAGACATTGGATCCCCTTTGAATGACACCAGAATTTAAGCCAATTATTAAAGCTAATCATCTTATCACTGTATTGTGGCATCATTCTAGGTGAAGGTAGGATACTGCTCAAGGTCAGGGTCATACCTGCCTGGGCTACATAATCAGAGAGCTCCTCAATGTCTCTTTTCATGTAGTCCAAGGAGGTACGTATCAGGTCGTTAACACCAGCGTGGACAATGACTGAGTCATACTTGTACCTGCTGTTGAGAGACCTGAGTGCTTGTGTTATGTGGCGGATTCTAGCGCCCGACAGGCAGCTTACTGTGACCTTCTCCTTACTCAGTCTGGTGAGCGGGACGTCAGTGTGTCTGACTATGGAGTCACCTATGACAAGTATGTTTGGTGTTGTATTTGGCCTTAAGGGCAGTGACTGCTTTGCACACTGATTTTGTTGTTTATGTGTTGTTTGTGTGGGGTATTGAGTTTGCAGTTGCTTGGGTGTCTGCTTTGGAGGCCTCTGCTGTTTAGGTAAATTTTTACTCAGAGCCTCCGAGTATGTCTTAGTGTGTTTATGTGTTTGATTCAGTGGTGTTGTTGAGTTATGTGAGACTGGTATTGTGGTGTGTGTAGTTGCCTTCTCCTCCTGCCTGGTCTTGCCAGTCCTGAGTTGAGAGAGCTCAGCCTCCAGTCTGGCTAAATAGCTGCATCTCTCACAAGTGTTAGTGTTATGTGGGAGGAGGAGAGGGTTGTCCGTGTCTAGCACAGCTCCCAGGAAAATAATTTTTTCTAGTGTGGTTTTGTTTTGATTTTCTCTCGTTGATGGTGAACCCTAGGGAAGTAAGGAGAGATTTGACAAAGAGTAGGTCCTGGAGCAACTTTTCTTTCCACTCTGCCTGAATGAGACAGTTGTCCTGGTAAGGGTACATCTGTATATTTCTCTGTCTGCAGAATACTATAGCTCAGGCCAAGCATTTGGTGAATACTCTGGGATCAGTAGATAAGCCAAAGGGCAGTGCAGAGAACTGAAAGTGTTGATAGCCTACTCTGAAGCGCAGGAATTTTCTGCATGATTCCCTGATGGGGATGTGGAGGTAGGCATCCTTTAGGTCTAGTGTCACAAGCCAGGCATTTTTTTGTTAGCATAGGCAGGAGTTGCTGCAAAGTTAGCATTTTGAATTTGGGGACCACCGAGGAGGTGTTCAGTTTGGATAGATCCAAGATGAGGCACCAAGTGCACTCTTTTCTGGGAACAAGGAATAGTCTGGAGTAAAAGCCTTTTCCTGTTTGATTTGGAGGGACAGGTTCCACTGCCCCCTGGGATATTAGAGTTTGGATCTGTTTCACTGCCACTGCCCACTGGTTTGGGAGGGGTGGGGCGGTCTGGGTACCCTCTTGGAATTGGGAGTTCATTGAAAGAGAATCTGTATCCCTGAGAGATGATTTTTAAGACCCATTTGGTCCTTAGTTATGGACCCCCAATTGTCTATAAAGAGGGTGAGCCTTCCTCCTAGTTTTTGATGAGTGATGGGAGGGCAGGAAGAGAAAGTCATTGTGAGTGCTTGCCATAAAAGGTTGGCCTAGAACTCCCTGCCTTAAAGACGGAAGTGGTCCATTGGTTGCTTCTGTGCTGGCCCTGGGATAGGGGCCTGGTTGGCCTGTCCTTGTGGGGCTTACTTTGGCCCTGTCTGCTGGGTGCAGGGAAGGCCCACTGCTTAGAGAGAAAGTACCTGCTGAATCTGGAAGGCTGAACTTGAAATCTTTTACTGTTTGCATAGAATTTGCTTTGTCTTCCATCTTTTTAAGCACTTCTTCTGCTTTTTCCCCAAACAGGCACTCCTTGTCTAGGGGTGCATCAATAAGTTTAGGGTTGATATGATCAGGGAGAAGTTGTTCCTTCAGCCATGCATGTCTCCTAATAACAGATCCTGTCACTGCTGCCTTGCTAGAGGCTTCTAGGGCATCATATCCACATTGTAATGAGTGCTTGACCACTTGACATGCAGAGTGTAGTAATTTTGCCAGCTCCCTGGAGTTGGCACAGTCAGGGGAGGAAGCAATCTTCTGTTTTAACTGTTCCAAAGTATGTTATTGATATTTTAACATATGGAACTGAAAATTGAGTGCTCTGATAGCCAACGTTGCAAAGGTGTATACTTATGTTCATAGGTTCATAGGCACGTACTAGGCTATCTTCCCGAGGGCATTCATAAGCCTAGCCAGAGTGTGTCGGCTTTCACCACCCCATTAATTAATTAATTAACTAATCCTCTGTCAAGCAGAGCTAATGAAGTGATCCCAGGGGGTGTATTTTCTGATACCCATCCACTCGTCAAGGTTTCTCTTGAAGAGTGTTAGTGAGGGGCTCTGCCTGATGTAATTTGGAATTTTGTTCTAAAGCATGGGGAGTCTCTGTGACAGGAATCTATCCCTCCAGCTGTTCTATTTATTGTTGTGGTGAGGTTTAGCTCACTTGAGCGCTTGACTCGCAGTGACTTGGATTTCTTTAGGTGGAGCATGTCCATCACGTCTGAGTTGGACATGGCTTTGTAAGTCAGGCAGAGATCACCTCTGAGTAAGCGATATGCCATTGAGTACAGCCGGAGTTTTTTTCAGTCAGGCTGCATAGGACATATGTTTGAGACCAGTAATCCTCTTGGTGAAGTACTTTTGTGTTCTTTCCAGCTGTTGGAAGTGTCTTGTGAGGTACATCCCAATTGAGGCATTGTACTCTATGATGGGTCTAATGAGTGACGAGTAGAGGGGCACTATAACCTCTGTATTTCTAGATGCGAACCCTTAAGTAATTAGATGGGCCACATAGAAGGATTTCCTAACTACTTTGGCAATATGATTGTCAAATGAGAGATTACTATCTACCTCGGTCCCCAATCTCGTATTACCTCTTCTGTATTAAGGGGGCTACCACCTATGTGGTAATTCGTGGGTGTTTTGTTTTTCCCAAACGGGATGACTATGCATTTTTTGGTATTTAGCTTGAGGCCATGACTTTGACACCAGGTGTCCGTCTCAGTGAGGCCCTTTTGGAGGATGTCCGTGTCAGCCAGAGAGTCAATTATGGCTCCCAGTTTGCAGTCATTGGCGGACTTGGTTAGCCATAGTCCTCCTGTGTTTGCCTGTACTTTTGAGAAGTATAGGGTCCCAGGACTGAGCCTTGTGGGACACCACTTGTGACTGATTTAGAGTCGGACCTGGAGCCCGCTATTCTTACCGTCTGAGTTCTGTCTGTAAGCCAGTTGGCAACCCATCTAATGACGTAGGGGTTTATGTTAAGACTGGTGAGTTTTTCTGTAATACCTGAGTGGGGAATGGTGTCGAAAGCCTTGGCGAGGTCAAGGTAGGCTGTGTGAACCACCTTTCCTTCGTCTATGACATTGGTGACCATCTCGAAGAAGTCAACCAGATTTAGTAGGCATGATCTGCCCTTAAAGCCGAACTGGGTTGGGTCAAGTGTTTGGAGGTTCCCAATGTCTTTGTTAATGAGTGCCATGATGATACGCTCCATAGCCTTGCAGACCAGGCTAGTCAGGCTTATGGAGCGATAGTTACCAGGGTCAGTTGTGGCCCCTCCTTTGTGGAGAGGAATAACTGTTGCTGTGCGCCATTCTATGAGCACATAGCCTGTGGAGAGGCTAAGGCTGAACAGCGTGTTTAGGTGGGGGTTAATTCCTTCTGTAGTTCATGCAAGACGCAGCCTGGGACACCATCTGGTCCCACTGACGCTGTGTTTTTGGCTTTTGAAAGGGCTGTTTTCACCTGTGTGTCTGTGATTTTTGGGACACTACACTTTTCTGGTATTGTTTTGGGCCCTTTTGGAGGTGGGGGGTGAAGTTTGCACTGAATCTATCTGCCAGGATGTTGGCAATATCAGTAGGTTCAGTATATTTTGTGCTATTTTTCACTAGTTCAGTGCATATCTACGAGTTGCCACTTAGATTCTTAACATAGCTAAAGAAGGCTTTGTGGTTATTTTTTGAATCCTTGGCTGTTTGTCTTTCGAAGTTATCCTTGGATGATTTCATGAGAGACCTCAGTTTCTTACTGTTACTGATCAGGGATGTCTTTCCTTCTTGGGATTTGCTTTTTTTCTGAATTAGTTTCCTCCTTTTATTGTATTGCCTGTTTATTGCAGGGGTCCACCAAACTGGTTTCCTCAGTTTTGGTTTTGCTAGGGATGGCACAATCCATGCTTCCATGTAGGTGCTCATAGAGTGCATTTGTAAAGGTTTCTGCATCTTGGGCAACGTTATCCTTTAGCATGGGGGCTGTGAAATTTACCACCTTTGTCTTAAGTAAGGTGAAGTTTGCTTTAGAAAAGTTTTTTACTGTGGTTTCCTTACTTGGGGGTGGTGGTGGGGTGTGGACATCCAGAGTGATTAGTTTATGGTCTGATCTAACCAGTGATGGATTGACCTCCGGTGTGGAACACCTGTCGCCCATGTTGGTGATAACCAGGTCCAATATGTTTTCACCTCTGGTAGGGGAGTTTACCAGCTGATCCAGTACATTTGAGATGATGAATTCCAGGAAGCGCTGGGCCTGGGAATTTGTACTCGAGTAGTTTTCCCAGTGAATGGTAGGGTAATTGAAATTGCCCAATATCAGGGTGTTTGGTAGGACCTTCATGTTTTCCAGAGTCTCCAGAAAGGTGGCGTGGTGGTCCTGGGTCATGGAGGGTGATCTGTAGCAGGCCAAAATTTGCATTGCAGATTTGCCCAATGTTAGTTGCACATAGATGATCTCAGAGGTATCATGCTGCACCACTAACCTGGAGATGTAGATATCCTTGATGAATATGGATACACCACCTCCTTTTGTGTTTCGGTCCTTGTTTTGTGGCCAAAACATGTGGTATGAGTTGTAGCCTGGTAGTGCTGGGGTACTCTCTGGAGCCTTGAACCAGGTTTCAGTTACTGCACAGATGATGACGTTCTCCATACTGAGGAGTGCTTTGAGCACGTGCATTTTCAGATTTAAACTCCTGGCATTGAGTAGCATAACCCTCAGTTTTTTGTTAATTGTGCTGTTTACAAAGGTGGGTTTGACTTTTGAGCTTTGCCTAAAAAAGGCACTATGGGGGCAGCAAGAGCCTTGGCCAGTATTCAAAAGCCTAGGTGTGAGAGGTGCAAGACGTCTCTTGCAAAGCAACGTGGCTTGTCGAGCATGTCGTCCCAGCTTGACAGACACTGGATCCCCTTTTAATGACACCAGAAGCTTAGCCAGTTGTTGAAATTGATAATTTTTTCTTTATACTGAGGTATCATTCTTGGTGAGGGCAGGATGCTACTCAGGGTCAGGGTCATACCAGCCTGGGCTACATGATCAGAGAGCTCTTCCATGTCTCTTTTCATGTAGTCCAGGGAGGTACGTCTCAGGTCATTCACACCAACAAGAATAATGACAGAGTCATATTTGTATTTGTTCTGGAGTGACCTGAGTGCTTGTGTTATGTGGCGGATTCTGGCTCCCGACAGGCAGTAACCTTCTGCTTGTCCAGTCTTGTGAGTGGGACATCAGTGTACCTGACTATAGAGTCACCTATTACTAGTGTGTTAGGTATGTTATTTTGCCTTAAGGGCTGTGATTGTGCGGCACACTGATTTTGCGTTTTATGTGTTATCTGGTTTGTGACGGGAAGTGCAGGTTGTTTGGGTGTCTGCTTTGGAGATCTCTGATGCTTTTGCAGGTTTTTATTTAGAGTCTCTGAGTATGATTTTGTGTATTTATGTGTATTTTTTGCCAGTGCTGTTTTAGTAGGTCTGTATGCGGCTGGAGTTGTGGTGCAAGTGTTAGCCTTCTCCTCTTGACTGTCTGAACCAGTCTTGGGTGGAGACAGCTTAGCTTCCAATTTGGCTGTATAATTGCATCTCTCGTATATGTTAATGTTTTGTGGTAGGAGGAGAGAGTTGTCTATGTACATGAGGCAGTTGTAGCATTGCCTCAGGATACCCAGATTCACCAGCTGGACTGGAGAGTGCACCTGAAGTTGCCCTTTGGTCATGCCTGAATAGTAGGGTAGCTGCTTAGTCGCTTGGTTGCTGAGGGGTGAACAAAGAGCCTTGCCCTGCTGGGCAATCAATGTCAGGGTAGTTTAGTGCTTGCTATTAGGTCTGAGTAAGTGCTGGGCTGTAAGATGCTTTTTGAGTGCTTAGGTTGAGAGTTAGACTAGTTTCAAGGGAAAAACTGAAGAGGAGACTTAGTGGAGCCGGGAATAATTTAATTGTAGCTAACCGGCACTGCCAGGTGCGCAAAACCATGCAAATGCAGTTTTTATAGTAGGGAAATGAAAGAGATAGAAATTAGCCCAAAATGGCCAATAAACTACTAACTTCTGGGCTGGAACCACTCCTCCAGGGACAGATATGTTGCTCAATGCTCCCCTCTCTCACAGGTGAACAGAGAAACTTCCTTCTATCCAAGTAAGGTATGGGCAACTCAGAAACTTGTACCACAGCCCTGAATTCAGCACTAGCCTGAAAACTGGACTATACTAGCTTAGAAAGGTGGGAACAAGGATTTTTTTTTGTTTTTTTGAAAAGATAAGGCAAAAACAGTAAAAAAATACACTTTAAACAGCTTTAAACAACTACAAACGATCAGAAAAGGCTAACTTTTTTACCCCATCTGTTCAGAACTCTGAAGTCTTTGTCAGGAGGAAAAGGATTCTTAGCAGAACTAGTCTTAGCTCCTTTGGGCCCCTGTGTAATGACCTCAGGGTCTGCAGTAGGGTTCCTGTACAGGTATTTGTGAGAATCTGGTACTCTGTAGTACTTGTCAGACTTAGCTGGGGCAGGAGGCAGGGCATCAGGGGCTAAACTGGATTCATGGAAAACATCATCCACCACTTCCAAAATAGGTGGGATGGCCAGGGGTCAGTGCTGGGGCAGGTCCAGAAATTCTCTAAGTCTTTTCTTAGACTGTGGGAAGTCTTGAGATTCCCATTGGAAATGTTCCCTGAGGGAATGAAGGGTTTCCCCAAATGAGAAGTCCTCTGGAAGGGAGGCAGAAGAGATGGACTCCTCTGCATCTGAATCCTCAAAAAACAGTTAAAGGTTGTTGTTTCTCTTCAAAAACAGAATAATCAGATTCCTCAGACTCTTGGTCTGCCATAATTTCTGGAGAAGGATGCCTTTTCCTTTTAGGAGTGGGGGCCTGAGTACCTCAGATAAGGGAGATGAGATCCTCTGCCATTTTAAGCATTTGTGCTTGGGGTAGAGAAGCAGTAGCAAGATGATGGCTAGAAGCAGATTTCCTAGGAGTGGCCTGGTTTCTAGGCCTGAGAGAATCCATTGGTCTATGAGAAGTGGTAGTTGGATGCAAAGACCTCATTTTTTGTCTAGGAGTGTGAAAGGCCTCTTCGGAAGCCAGTGCCTGCATTGTGGCAGCGGATCCAACCGGGGCAGAGACAGCCAAATGCTTGGAAGATGAAGTAGATTTCTGTGGCATACCGGACTCCAAAATGGTCTTGGCAGAGGCCTATGTAGATAGCGAGTTGGGCATCAGGGGCTGTGAAAGCGCTTCACTGAATTCCGGAGAACTGATGACTTGCTTAGCTGTAGCGTTGTCGGAAGGCTAAGCCTTGTGTGGCCTGTCTCTATCTTTATCTGTACGCTTTTTCAGAATATCCACAGATTGTTGGCTGAAGGATGTCATATCAGAATTCGAAGAAGGAATACGAAAGTAATTGTCTACAAAAAGAGCTCTATGGCGAATGGTTCTCGCATTAACTCATTCACTCTGGAGCAGCTCAGAAAAAGCTGCCTGCTTAATTCCAGCATAGGAACAACAGTGCAGCCTGAGCTCATTTTCAGAAAATCCATTTCTAATACCATACAGAAAACAAATGTTCATAACTCTTTAACTATAAGAGCTAGGCTAAAAATTTAAGTGCGAAAGTTGTTCAGCAGACATTGACCTTTCCAACAGTGTAAATGTTGATAGTGCATATCAAAGTCATTATTAAATATTTGGCAAGGAATGCTGATGTTGTGCATTTTATTTACCTTTTTGGAAAAGCAAAGCACAATACCTTGGTCAATGTACCGCATAGACCCATACAATTTGTATTTAATTTATTTGTATGAATGCCAGCTTTAAAATGATACCTTAACCATTACTGTGTGATACTCCTTTATGGAGATATCCACAGAAATATGATTAATATAATATTTCTCATAATTGATAAATAAACAAAGCATAATATCTCATCACCTGTAACAGACAGATGGTACATATCAGTATAGAAGTTGTGCATCTAAGTGTCAGCTTTAAAATTATGTCTCATTTGTGTCATCTCCATGCACCCTTGCAAAGATATGGGCATAATAATGACAAGTATTGGAAATGTATAATTTTCATAATCCTACAAGACTAATCAAACTGTGATATCTGTACATGTGTATACTGCACAGACACAGTTCTTTTACCATGTTGTAAGGAGTAACACTGTCTTCAAAATGAGGTATTACTTGGCACACTGACATGCTCCCTTGCAAAGATATTTACCAAAATATGAAAAAAAATCATACTTTCCATAACCTAAATTCGAAACAAACTTTGATATCTGTACATGTGTACAACATATAGGCACAGTTCTTTAACCATGATGGAAGTCTGAATACTGTCTTCAAAATGAGGTATTACTTACCACATTCAGATGCTCCCTTGCAAAGTTATTTACCAAAATATGAAAAAAATCATAATTTCCATAACCTGAGTCCTAACAAAACTGATATCTGTACATGTGTACAGCATTCAGAAGCACTTGTTTTACCATGTAGACACATATGATTGTAAATATACACATTGTTGGTGTAGCCAACATACTGCTGAATTGGTACATGTAAATAGAAAAAGCAAGGTAAGGATCGCCACTCCACTAATAAACTCAGGACATGCATAGGACTTCAGTGGCAGGCAAGGCCATCTTATCTGTCCAATAGCTGTGCTGGCTACCCACTCAGCTGATACCACTACAGTCTCATGACCTTCTTCAGTGTCAGCAGTCTGCCTTACCTATGCCTTTTCTCTTTATATGTGTCCATTCAGCAATGGACCTAGGGGATCAAGTTCTGTATCACTAAGCCCTTCCTGTCATCTAAACTCTACACATGCCTGATAAAAGCAGAATAAAAAAAGAAGTATTGCAGGATGGTCACTGACATATTAAATTGTACGTGGTAGCACTCTCCTGAAACAGTTGCTCTTTCTCAGCATCTTCACCAGCTCCTTACCACAGTTATTTGCCAAACTTAGAAAATATATTTTAGAGAACACATTTCATAATAGAGTATTACTTAATATACTGGTCCTACTTGGTCATGGGTGTTTTCCATTCTTCTCACAAGCTGCATGTTACCAATCCTGCATAGCTCTCCTCACACCATTGTGGAGGTCAGTCAAGAACAAAGCAATGCCCTCCTCAGTTAGGTGAACACCATCCCTTCTGAACAGGTGAACATCTTCCGCAGTGATGCTGTCATGGCTGATTGTAGATCCACCGACCCTGTGCATCAAACCATGCATAAACCCATTCTGTAAACGTCTGGCCTTGTGAGCTGCCCGTTGACTGTTTTCTGTTTTCCATATTTGTCGAGGAATTATATCAGACCACACAAAATGACAATGTGGCTACCACAACGCAGGTGCTCAGAAATTGCTATGATTTGAAACCGTAGCCTTCCGAGTGGTTGACCGAGGACATCATTCCCTCCAATGTGCAGCACAAAAATGTCGGGCTCAGGGTAGATGGAACACTTCTCTTCCAACAACTGCAGTACTCCACTCCAATGCATACCTCTTCTTGCAATCCAGTATACCTTTGCACTGGAAGTGGGGAAGCTCAAGTTTTACTGGTTTTCAGTTTCGGAGGCATGGCTGGCAGCCCAGTGAATGTAGGAATGGCCACATACCCACACTCTCACTTGTCGTTCTCCTGGTAGTGAAGCCATGTCAGTGTCAGAGGGTGGACAAACCTGCACAGGAAAGAAAATGCAAAGAGACTACTACTGATGTTTGACAGATGTAATGGAAGACTACATATATATGTATATCATATGCATCACCTGGTTAGCCCATCCAAATCTTCCATCCTAGCCACAGGGGCAGTATTCTTTGCACTGGGTACATAAGTGGTGATGACGCTGCAGAGGTACACACACACACACACACACACACACACACACACACACACACACACACACACACACACACGTTTTGCATTAGCATATTCTAATGCATGTTAGTTTGGAGTGCGGAGGCATTCATTATCATTCAGTAGAAATACTATATCATTATAATTCAGTCAAAATAGTATAACATTTGGATGTTACTGAGCTCTTCCTCCTGCCACCTAATTTCCTCCCATGACTGACTGACCATTTCCACCCATGACTGACTGGTACACAAATGAATTATTTCCCCTGCCAACATCTTCATTACTACATGTTATATACATGTCCCTAAATGAAACATTCACCCAAATGACCCCTTCAGGAAAATGTTGAGATACGCACAATCACCAAAGTTTTATATATATATATATATATATATATATATATATATGTGTGACCAATGTATATATGTGCAAATACATTATGTACATACATGTATATCCATATACACACATATGCACAAATATATATATATAGATAGATATATGTGTGTGTGTGTGTGTGTATATATATATATATATATATATATATATATATATATATATATATATATATATATATATATATATAAATATGTATATGTATACAGCAAGAAAAAATCAGGAGTTTAGGAGGGTAGGCAGTTGATGAAGAATGAGGGCAGAGAAAAACACAACCTGGCTTGTGCAGTCATCAAAGTGATAACGACTTCTACTTATGTGAATAACAGTGACAGCAGCTGAGCAGTGAAGACAGTCAAACAGTGGAGAAGCTATGGGACAACAGTGCTGCTGCAATGAACTCGATGTCCTTTTAAAATTGATGAAAAGACAAGACAAACACTGGTCATGGAGGCTGCCAAGAGACCTACAACAGTTTTGTCTACAATCTGTCTAGGTGTACAGAAACACCCCCCTTGACTCCCCAATTATTCTCTTTGCAGTATGTCCAAGTATGCGCAAGCACTCTGCTGACAGCTAAATTCAACATTTTTACCAAGGAGCCCTTCTGCAGTCTCTCCAAGTATGCACAAGCACTCCCCTTACAATAAAATGAAACATTTTCCACCAATGTAGTCTGTCCATTGTATGCACAACCACTCCCCTGACTACAAAATGAAACATTTCCTGTAAGGATCCTGTTTGCAGTGTGCCCAGGTATGCACAAACACTCCCCTGACCACTAAATGAAACATTTCCCCCAGCAAACCCTATCTGTCTAGTTATGCATAATCACTGTCCTGACACCAAATTAACATTTCCCACAGAGATCCCTTTGCAGTCTCTCCAGGTATGTGCAAGCACTCCCCTTACAATACAATTAAACATTTTCCACCACACTCCCTTATGTAGTTTGTCCATTGTATGCACAACCACTCCCCTGACTACAAAATGAAACATTTCCTGTAAGGATCCTGTTTGCAGTGTGCCCAGGTATGCACAAGCACTCCCCTGACCACCAAATTTCCTCCAGTGATACCTTCAGCAGTTTGATCAACTATGCACAACCTCTCCCCTAACCAGCAAATGAAACCTTTGTACAACAATCCCTTCAAAAGTATGTCCAGGTATACATAAGAACTCCCCTGAACGCCAAATTAAAATTCCCTTCACTAACCCTTCAGTAGTCTTTCCAGGTATGCACAAGTACTCCCCTGACCATCGAATTAAATATTTCCCCCAACAATCTTTTCTGCAGTCTGTCCATGTATGCATAAGTACTCCCCTGACCACCAAATGAAACCTTTCCCATAATGATCCATTCTGCAGTTTGTCCATGTATGCACAAGAACTCCCCTGTCCACCAAATGAAACATTTCTCCCAGCAATCTCCTTTGCAGTCTGTCCAGCTATGCACAAGCACTCCTCTGGCAGTATGTCCAGCTATGCACAAGCACTCCTCTGATCACCAAATAAAACATTTCCCCCAATGATCCCATCTTCAGTCTGTCTAGGTTTGCACAGGCACACTCCTGAGCACAAAATGAGAGATCTCCCCATCAGTCTCTGGTGCTGTTTGTCCAGGTATGCACAAGCAGTCCCCTGACCACCAGCTGAAACATTTCCCCCAGTGATCCCTTCTACAGTCTGTCCAGGTATGCACAAGCACTCCCCTGATGACCACCTGAAACATTTCCCCAGAGATTCCTTCTGCAGTCTGTCTGGGAATGCAAACGCACTCCCCAGACCATGAAGTTTAGCATTTCCTCCAGCAATCCTGTCTCTAGTCTGTCCAGGTGAGTAAAATCACTCCACTAACAAACCACTGAAAAAATTTCCACAAACACTCCCTTCTTCAGTCGATCCAAGTGTGCACAAGCACTTCCCTGATAAGTAACTGAACCAGAAGCACTCCCCTAACCATCAAATGTAAATGTGCCTATATGAGTGTAGTTGTACTTATAGTAAATTCAGTTCATTAAGCTTTTTATTACAAATGACTCTAAATATAACTACTTTATTAGTAGATGAAACTGCAGCAAATTCACAAATACAAGCTTTGTATCCCGTCACTGACAGCAGAGTACAAAAGGGCAAATGCACAGTTAGAAAACTGTCCATCATAAAACCGAAAACAACCTTGAAAACTACAAAAGACAGTTGCCAGGATTTTTCATATTGTAGTTTATAGCACGCATATCACTCTAATCCTTCAACCTATAACCTATAACAAATACTTGTTTTTCAGTGATGTTCAGAAAGCAAGGCTATGCACTATGCTGAAATGTTATCTAGACAACCTAATGTGTTTTTGAATCTTCAGATGCTTTGCATACTTCTAGTAAAGTTGTTTGTACTTTTAAGTTTCACCAGCAGCTTCTGTCAAAGTTATTCAAGACAGTGCAAAGTTCCTATCCCTAGAGAATGTGTATGGTATTTGCAAGTGTCTACAACAAAAACAAAATTCAGTCGTTGCTTCTTTCCTGAAATATTTAATTTAGCCCATTTCTGCCACTCAGAACACACACACACACACACACACACACACACACACACACACACACACACACACACACACACACACACACACACACACACATATACACACACACGCACGCACTCACGCAGACACACACACACACACACACACACACACACACACACACACACGCACACACACGCGCACACACACACACAGGAAACTGTTGCTATAGACATGTCATGCTTGTTAGTAGTGTGATTTAAATGTGCTTTTGCCTAATCACTACCCTTTTTTCCAATTTTTTTCCTCCAGTAGTCTGCTGACCATCAGACTCTCTCTCAGGCAATCAGCCTATTCGTTTCCTGTCAGGCAACAGCCAACCAAGAGGTATTGCCAGGCAGTTAGCTATCTGGGGTAGTTTGCATCCCCCCCCCCCAACCTAAGTACACTCTCTTATGGAGACACAGGCTGTTAATTCTGGTTTCTTGACAATTAATTATTATCCAATACAAAATCCTGGGGGAGATGCATTCATATACTGTAACTGGAGGCAGATCTCACTGATCTTGCCAGGAAGCACAAATCCATGCATTAACATGAAAAGTGCTAACCTGAGCTTTCAGCTAAAAATGCCATCATGGTTGTCCCTAGTACTGGGGGCTAGCCACAATAATACCTGCCATGTTCTGAATTCATTCTGGCTAGGCTTATAAATTCCCTTGGGCAGATAGCCTAGTACCTACCTATGACCTATAAAGTACCAGTCACCTGTCCCAGAATCCACAGCTAACATCTTGACTAATAATACTTCTCAAATTTTACTTTACCTACTATACCCTTGGTTTCTTTCCATACCATGTCAGTTAAAACTCCCACCCCCATCATTAATATTGGCTAAGTTTACCCTGCGTGTCCAAACAAACAACAAAAAATATCTCCATGAGGGCCAGTCAACATACCTGGCTGCTTGCTGATAGCATAATCTAGCCAAATGTCTCATAGACATTTTCACACAAAATCTTTACACTTTGTAAGTATCTGAAGAAGATAGCATAATCTAGCCAAATGTCTCATAGACATTTTCACACAAAATCTTTACACTTTGTAAGTATCTGAAGAAGATAGCATAATCTAGCCAAATGTCTCATAGACATTTTCACACAAAATCTTTACACTTTGTAATATCTGAAGAAGAGAGGAAATCTACAGTTGCTCCCTTCCATAAAGATGGTCTCTCTGCTGTCTCACATCCATCAGTCTCATTAGCCTTATCTGTAAAGTCATGAAATTATTACTGTGTAACTAATAAAAATGGAGGTACAAGCTCTGTAGAGTCTAGCCCCTTCACAGTTCAGTTATGTCAAGGATACATCATGTCTTCTTTATCTTGCTAGCTTCTTTGAAAAAGTCACCAAACCCCTAGACAGACATCCCATCACCATTGCTTGCTTATTTTGTCATATAAATGGAATTCAGCTTAAAATGGGAAGTATCAAGTAACTAGGTCCACGCCAACGAGACTAGAGAAGCTGGTGCTTCAAATGCCGATAAATACCGCAACAACCACATTTCATTCATTCTTTCATTCAATGTTTATGAATGAATGAATGAATGATTTCTACTAAATGTAAGGCAATTTTGCTTCCCCTGCTGAGCTACCTTAATCTGCAAGGTTAAGTGCTATCTTCGGCAATGTCGGGCAATGCAGTGTGTTAGAAAAAGGCTCTCCGAATCAAATCCGGGGTACTGAAGCTAGCAGCCATCCAGCACTGATTCAGGGAGCTGCACACATATACAACTGTAGGTTCTCCGATCTCAATCGGGGATGAAATTATATGAATAAGCCACTCATCAACAGCAAGATAGGATTCTTTTATTGTTCCTCATGTCAAGAGGGTGGACATCCATACTAGACACGAAAGGGTGAGTGCGCTAAGATGCTTCATGGTTTTTGAAAATATATGCTCAACATATCAGAGAATATATTCCAAGGTGCCCTGCCTCTTGGGTCCACTTGGTGTTCTCTAAGGAGTTCTGGAAAGTGCATCCTTAAGAAATAAGCACCTTGGCTGACCAACTGGAGCTCAAGGATGCGATTCAGCTTTATAAAACTTACGCTGGGGTAGACCTTGAGGCTCCCCCAACTGCTATTACAGTGCTAGGCACCCCAAGACTGCAAAAACAATACCCTTTTCAATCCCACTTTAAATTGTACTTGAGGCAGGCCATCCTTTCAGAATTACAGCAAGGCATCCTACAGGAAGAGACCTCTCCCTATAATTCACCCATTACGATGGTTGTAAAAGGGGATGGGTCAGTACATTTGACCATAGATTTTCGGCACATTAATAAACACACAGCAGCGGTCACTGTACAAACTCTACATCCCCAAGCAACACTAGATAATCTCCCAAATAAAGTGTATAAAGCTGGTCTTGTCTTTAATTGCTTACTTTACATTAAACTATTAATTAGTCACTGGTATATGCTGGCATATTACACTGTATTTACATTTCTGAGCTGTATTCTAAGTAATGTTACCCCATATAATTTGCAGACTTAATTTCAGTTATGTCCCCAATAACCCCTCCAGTTGTTTGCATTGTGTATGCACAAGCACCAAAATGATACAATAACTACCTTTGCCCAGCAGCCACTTCAGCAGTGACACCATGTATGCACAAGCACTTCCCTGATACACAATAAATTTTCCTCAAGCAACATCCTCATTAGTATGTCCCAGTATACATGCATCTGAATGAAACGTTTCACCAAACACACCTTCAGTAACATTTCCTAGCATGTGCAACCACCAGCATGAACACTTCACCCAAGCAGCCCCTTCAGTAGAATGTTGAGGTATGCACAATCACCAAAATTAAACACTTCCCCAAACGAAACGTGTGTAACATTTCCTAGTATGTACTGCTACCAAATGTACTCAAAAGTCTCTTCCATTGTGGAGAAACAGTATACAACCCAATCCATGTTCTTTTTTTCACAGTGTAATACCCCTGAGGCAGTACTACTCATCAGACATAAAGATATTTTAGACTTGCTGTAATGGAAACTTGGGTTAAATCCAATACAAAAGATGACAAAATACTATCCATAGGATACAATATAATATGAATTGATTGCATAACTAAGTAAGATATTATAAGGTATTGCTATCTACCACAACATTAAATAAAGCAAACCTCTACTTATTGTTATCCCCAAGTAATGCTGATGACAACACAAAAATTGTAGCAGACACAATATATTGGCTTACATCTCTATGAAGAACAGTATTATTCATGACAATATGAATATAGAATTGCCCTTATTAAAATATAACAAAAAGTAAACAAAGCATAACAATTAATCTTTTCAGATTCTCTAAACTAATGTATGAACCCATCTACTAAGACAAAACATCAGAAACGAAACTACACTACACTGGCTATTGACTAACAATTCAACATATGAAGCTAAAGCAGCTATATGCCTGACCCCAATCAATGACCATAATGCAATTTGCCAAAACTCAAAATATAGAAAAATATAACTTTCAATTGGGTCCAAAACAAACATGACTTCATTGAACAAGTACTCAAGTTTCAAGAATGCAATTGGAACCCCATCGATCACCGATATTTGGATGAAGCAGTTATCAATTTTTTTAGTACAATCTAATGTATTTATATCCGAGTTCATTTGTTTCAGAGTGCAGTAACAGAAAATGTTGACATTACATTTACCTCAGGCACGTCTAATGTATTACATCAATCAACACCATCAAACAGAGTTTATTTTTCCCTTGTACAGTACATTTGTTTTAACCACAACTTTATTCAACATAAGTCTAGCGTCAAAAAGAAAAGAACAGTAGCATTTATTACCATAATCAAAGCTACTTTTAGCCACTGGCAATATGAAATCTTTACCATTGTTACAGCAAAGTAAACAGCCATTTTCCTACAAGGTGATGCTTATATATGTGGGATATAAAGGTCAAAGGAATATAGTAGTTACCTTACCACAAACAGAAGAATATGACCATACACTCTGCTTACCCACTCAGAGGCTGTGTGGGTTATCAGCAAATAAAAGCCTTCCTGGAGTCTGAGACGAGCTATGAAATTAGAATTACAGAGTGTGCAAAGGATTCTGGGGCGCAATCATTACTGAAGTGCACTAGCGGTTTCTAATACCGATATTTTTTGCAGCAATGAGTGGAACTGGTTAGCGCCTAATGAGTGATTGTATTTAACTTTAGTGGAAAGTAAGCATGTAGAAAATCACATGGAAATTGCACTCTCCCCTTGTCTTCCCTCTGCAGTAATAACACACAACTAACAGCAAACAAGTCACTCTCTACTGAAGAGTTTTGCTGATAAAGGTAGTACTACTGGCAAGCACAAAAGCAGCACAGCCATCTTGAGCCCGTCCAAAACATTTATCACTTGAGGCCAGCAAAACTGACCAACATTCATCAGTTTTCTTACCAATAGTAGACATACCAGGTCTCCGGACTCCCAAAATGTCTGGGATAAGAAATGAATGCTAGTACACAGTATAACAGGTTACCACTATAGATGATAAATTATGCATCTGAAACCTTTTAATTAGTGAAACAATTTCTGTCTCTGTTGCGAGACACTCGATTGTCTTTATTGTACTTCTCATTGCAGTTACATTTCAACTGTGCTGGCCAAAATCTGACAAACCGTGGCTCAGAAAAAGCACAACAACCGCTTCCAGCTGATTTTTGATACTTTCCTACAAATGAGCCTGATCAAAGATTGCTATTATGCCGTTGTTTTTCACCTAACTCAGGATCAGCTAACATTAGCAGTGGATGAGGAAAGAGGTCAATGTTTACCAAGCGTTGACTACAGTCCACTTACTAACAGTACAAAAAATCCCGGTACAACATTCTACAGAAGGGTGTCTGACAACAAACTCTGCAAAACTGTTTTTTTTTTTTTTTTGTAATGCAGATATGTTCAGTGCAACTAAAGATTGATCTACACAAGGTTCACAGCTGTACCAAAGCTCGTATTCCTATTCATGAAAATTCAGTGGATCCCAAGACAGGCAGAAACTGTACCAATGTATTACAGATGACTCACAACAAAACAAAATTGAGCAATCTTTTTTCCCTGAAATATTAATAGCTAAAAAAAAATGGATTTATGAAAAGATCCAGCTAGGTTGACTAAGTGCAAAGTTGACAAAACAGTGTATTTATACACAAACTGACCTCTCAGAGTACACACTTAACTAAGGCTGACTTCAGCACAATTTTCCACTTAAATAACTGGTATGTAGGATTGCAGTTATATTTATAACCGCAAGTGTCTGACATTAAAAGATTTGGCTATTAAAGCAACACTGTGGTTACTTCTACTTACAGCCGATTTTCTCCAAAATGTTAGATATAAACAGTGGGTACCTCCACAGTGAAAAGTAAGATGAAAAAGTACCGAAAAAGTTCAGGTATTTTTCAACTTATTTTTTAACAGTGGAGATATACAATACCTGCAAAGTTAAATGCACTTGTGGAAGGGACTCGGCTGTAATTGCATACAATTACTACCGTCTCACAGCATGTTCAGATGTAAGCACAGAGGCGCTGTGAGATGGTACTTGGGGTTAATGAGTTCAAGAGGGCACAGAACCGGCAATGAGGGATGTCATGGTCTGGGTCTAAACAAGTGATGCTGTAAGAATGAAAGTCTCTGTGTGGGATCTGCTTTGACAGGCGAAGCAGTTGTTAGCTTTTTAGGACATCGGTTAGAGCAAGAAAAAAGGGTCTCCAATAGGGTACTTAGCTTTAGGCGTTTTCTGCTGAAATTCAACTTCTGGTAGCGACCGAACAGCACTCGTGCGAACCGCTTCTGCTATGGGCTCCACGGCAAGAAAAACTGATGTAATGACGTCAGCTGCCTTGCTTTTATAGCACTGGCATCCTGACATCAGACTACAGGTGATGGCTGCTGGCACACAAAAACATTGACTCTGGTATTTGGGCTGACCAAAGGCTACCACAGCAGGGATAACCCACAGGTGATGACTACAGCAGTGAAACACGAAGAAAATCATTGATTCCCAGCTACATGTTGCTACTGCAGTGAGAACAGCTGTAGTAGCTGTAGCTGTACTCAGGTATTGGTCAGTATGTAAATAACTATTGAATTTAGAGCTTCTGAATATTCTGTCTTTATTTTAATTCACAAGGGTAAGTAGTTAATAACATATCTGCTCATTCACTAGCCCGTACCAGCATGCTCTGTTTTTTCCCCTTCTATTACAACATCTACCCCAGGCTTTCTGACAATCACTTACTTATGTTCTACACTGATAAAGCTTGTGCATATATTTTATTTGTTTTGTTGGCTTGGCTCACACGCAGCCCATGTGTCATTAAATGGCTTACCACCATATCATAGGCCCCCAAAACATGACCCACTTAAACTGAAGCTGTAAAAAAAAATCGCCACCTAAGTGTCCTACATACTGGTTAAACATACCTCAGTCACATAGTACCACACTGTCATCTGTACCTTCACCCACATCTAAGTGACATTGCTGTGGCTCCAAGCCCATACTCATAATAACTCCAAAGCTGGGGCTACACATGGCAGTGTACTATAGACATAGGTGACTCCATAACCAGATACACTGGTTGTCCACTCACCGGGTTGAGCAAAGATAGGGTCATTGGTAGCTGTCATTAGGGGGCAAGGATTCATGATGTGAATAGAGCCTTTAGTTCCCTCTGCACCAGCTATGAGTACAGTCTCATCATTGTCCATATTGGCATGAGCATCCTTAGATGTTACATCCTAGGAGAGACACAGGGTAACATGGTTGAACTCTCCATGCATGCGTCTGAGATATGACATACACTTGTCTTGAACAGCATCTTCCATTTCATACAATTCCACAACAAAATAATTAGGTTCTACAATGACTATGTGATATCACTACAGGGGGATCCAGTGTATATCAGCCTGGGTGGCAATTATTATTAACAGGTCAATCTGTTTTACCAGGTATGAACTACATGACTCTCCAAAGAGCTTCTGTATATTGACTGATATTTTTTTCTGTTTCCATAGTGTCTTTTTTAGCCGTGGATCATTTCTTGAATATTCTTTCTTAGATAATTCTAATCCAGTTTACTTTAAGTGGCACTCAAACAAATAATAAATACATGTGTAGTTACTAAAACTTGGCTTCAGTGTACTGATGGCATTTCCTTTGTACCTATCACTCCTTCAGGCCATCTGGTAGTAACAGGAGAATATGCGTATTTATATACTCCCCACCTCACCATTAACTCCTGCCAAATCCCTCATGACATCAGGGTGAAACTCTAAAACATTTTAATCACACTAAATAATGCCAATTAGCAGCATTATTGCCAACTATAGATCCCAACCAATATCTCCTTCTAACCATCATAACTTCTTCAGTAAGCTAAATTTTGTATCTTCTAGTTCCAGTATGTTTTCCCTTGGTAACTTTAGTATCCACCCATTAACTGGAAGTTGCATACAGCAAATAAATATGTCAAGTGGTTCCTTGATTTTTTTATCAATACTGACTCCCAGGATTAAATAGTTCAAGTTCCCACTAAAGGTAACAGGGCATACTTGGCTCTGTCCTTACAAAGTTTGCCTCTGTCTTCACCTCTAGCATTGTAATTCTATCCTTGACCAAATTAGATCACCAAACTGTCCTCTACACTGATAAAGCTTGTGCAAATACTTTGTTTTATTGGTTTGGCTCACACGCAGCCCATGTGTCATTAAATGGCTTACCACCATATCATAGGCCCCCAAAACATGACCCACTTAAACTGAAGCTGTAAAAAAGATCGCCACCTAAGTGTCCTACATACTGGTTAAACATACCTCAGTACTGTCCTCCTAGTGCCTCTACCATGTTCACAGGTTACTGCAAAGTCAGCATAATATCATTGTCTGAGGGCCAGAAGAAATTCAGAAGTCGTGCTTACTGATCCTGCCATTAAAGTGCTGCGTACACCTCTAACATCAGTGCCCATCTAAAACATAGTGAACTCCATACCCATTTGGCATGTGTGACAGGAAAATCAAAAATTAGCCACATGTGGAATAATTCACAAGTTAACAAATGATATAATAATAAGACAAAACTGCTTGCTTCACATAAAAGATTTCTGACTTCCAACTGTAAGAACATACTTGGGCAGGCTGGCAATGTACTGTAGTATATCATTAAGAAAACTAAGGCATGATATGAAATGAAAATAGTAACCTACTACAAGAATAACTATAATACCTTTTTAACTCTATTAGGGAGATTAGAAGTAACACCGAACACTGCTGCAAGGTCGAACTGAACAGTACTGCTTGCTCTAATTCCAAAGCTACAGACATTGTCCTAGCTAACACATTCAGTTCCATTGTCATCCCTCCCGCTCATCCTGCATTCCCTTCATTGATTCAGTAAACTACTCTTCCTACAAAACTGCAATGGTCCAGATCCTGGAAGATCTTACAAAACAAAAACCAATAGCTGCAGGGATTTTCACCTAGGCTGTATTCTGTGGCTGAGATAGACTATGAGATGCTGTTCTCATTTTAAAAAAAACATAGCTAAGTACAACCCTCATCCCATGGTTTGAAGCATCTACCTGCACAAGAAATGTTTAAGTGTTGTCAGAACAGACTAGCACAGGGATTTCACTCTTGATGAACTCATATAACCCGTAATGGGGTCACAAAAGCTGACCATTCCCTTATTGCAGGTGCTGGGATTATCTGTTAGTAACCCTTGGTCAGGTCAGGTAGTAGTTACATACTTGGTCTTATCTATCTACTGTGTGGCTTTAACTGTCCTGGGCATGTAGTAAGTGTTAGACTCTGTTTGACTATTCAGATTCCTGTATCCTATACAGAACCTGGTGCAGTCAACATTCTTTGGCACAGCACTACTGGTGAGGACCAAAGACTGTTTAACTAATGGAGTACTCCTAGATGAAAGATGTCCTGCATTTTCTCTCTCGGAGTCTATTTAATTCATAAGGGCACCCTATATGGAGTCTGTTTGATGAGTTGTACAGAGCAGGTTGGCATTGGAGGGTGGTAGAGAAAAGGTTGTACATTCTCAAGCCGAAGGAAACACCACACATATTACAGATAAGCTTAGCTTGAATATTGTTTCAAGTCTGCCAACAGTCTAAAATAAGGAAAGAAATGCTATACACTTTAAATCAGCACCACAGCAACCCCCCCCACATATATATATATATATATATATATATATATATATATATATATATATATATATATATACAAGAACCTCAAGCAAGTCTTCTGGCTGCAACTGTCAAGAAGCAGAGCTTGAGAGACAAGGGTGTGCACTGTTTGGGTATACTGACCTATTCCCCTTCTTGGACAGACCACCTGCATTGGCATTAGCCAAACTGCTCCTGTGTTGTATAGTCGTGTTATAGGACTGCATGGCTGTAGTTCATCTACAAAGCTTTCCTTTCTGTCCACCTGCCTTATTTAATCACTTTAAAATAGTATGGTCTGTAGCAATGGTGAACTTTCTGTCATGAAAGAAGTATTGTAGTTTTTCCAGAGCCCAGTCTATGCCCTGGTACTCCTTCTCTGTGGCTGCATAAGACTCCTCCATAGGATAAAGTCTGCAAGTGTACAACAGGGTGCTCTTCTCTCTTTGAGGAAGCTGGCTAAGTACAGCTCCCAACACATAGTGGAAAAATCTAAATGTACAATAAATTGTTGTCTGTAATCCAGGCTGACTAGTACAAGGGTTCCACTCAAACCCTTCTTGAGCATTTGAAATGCCTCCTTACACACCGGACTGCAGATAACCTTAGCCGGTATGTCTTCCTGTGTAGCTTACAAATGTGCCGCATTCAGAAATAAGGGGAAAAAATAAATCATATTTTAAATCAATTTTCTCTGTCTTGGCACTGAGACCAGGTGTGCTTGCCTTGAGGGAGAGGTTGGACCTAATTTAACCAATATGTCAGTTCTTTGGAGGAGAGTTTGTGATGCAGGTATCAGACTGGGGTGCAGAGCTGGAGCTTGGATGTCAAGCATTTTATGTGGTAAACCTTATCTCTGGTGCAAGGGATCATGCACTCTGACGGTGAGGGCACAGTGGTTCTTTGACGATGTAGGTTCCTCATTCCCTACCCAGTGGAGGAGTTAAGAGTTTCTGCCAGACACTCTCATTGCTGGGATGTCAGCAGGGGCAGAATCCCTCCCATGGCTTCTTAGTTGATGTCCACACTAAAATATTCTCACTACTTTGCTTGGGGACACTCAGTACAGGAGAAGTAATAGAGTAAAATCCAGTTAGTGGAAGCCTGTTGATTAGTAGTAATGGGGAAAACAGCACCAGAAAAATACAGGAATACTGTCCCCAGTTTATAGTACCTTTGACAGCACAGCTTTTTATGGGCAGAAGGTGAAGGCAATAGCTGTCCACCTCATTTTCCATTATTAGCTCCGAAGAGCAGCTAGGCAGCATTAGAGTTGTTACAGAGTAGACTACTGAAGCAGGAAATTGCTTTGTAACAAGCAAATAAAGAATTAAAAGTTTTGATGGAAGGAGTGAGGGTCAGGATGGTCCTTGACAGGACATATGGCACAAAGTGCCAACTCAAGCTACTGTTACTACTCGTCATAACTGAATACGATCCTACATTGTGAGAGATGACACGCAGCTTTGCAAAAACCATAATGGGCTGCTAGAAGTGGTTCAAAGTCAACAACCAGATGAGAATAACAACTCACCAGCCATCATAATTAAGTCCTTCTTTGATTTCAAATCCAATCTTGAAAGTAACTCTATTACATTGTCAGAGCTTCCACAGCCTATGCACCTTGACACTGCTAATATCTGATTGGTGAAAGTCAAAATAAGCACAGCTATAAATCATCTATAGCTATAAATATTACAACAGGTTTGGCCACCTGTAAAACAACATTTGATACTTAGACTGTAAACAGGTAATAACAGGGTTCAGTCTACAGTGAACATACCATGTTTCTTTATATGATGGTATATGACTCACACAGTTGTAATTCTAATAATCCTTTAAATAAGTATGTATAGTGTTAAAAAAAGATCATGGTTTAACTAAAATGGAAATATGTGCAAAGAATGCTAGTGTCTCTTGTAATGTTCAGTAAACTTGGGTGTGAAATATGTGAGCTAAATTGAGTCTTCATTTGGCAGTAAAGCTCAGAAGTGGAAGCATCTTCTGTATTTATGTTTGCTTTTATATGCTGTCCTAAACTGTGTTGTTCAGCTACCATTTCTCTTGCAGAAATATTACTGTCACGTAACTGTGTTACACCCCTAGTAAATACTCTGGGTGACAGCTTATAAAATACAGTGATTTTTTTTTCTTCTTGACAGGACTTGCTATATTACATTTCATATCTTGTGTACTGTGGTATGTGTTGCTTCATTTGTTTCATACCATCACTCACAGCTGCACCAGTAATATTAAGTAGCTGCACCTTTGTCTCATTCAACTTCCATTAACCATGAAATCCTCATAAAGTATCACCTCAGTATGTGTACTCATACCTTTCAAATGCCCAGATTTTCACAGAATGTCCAGATTTTTGCCTCATATTTTTGGTCTGTTCCTTATAAAATTTGTGGATTTCTGGCAAATTATTGAGTACCGAAATCACTAAATGACAGGCTTTTCAGTTCCAGAATTCATATCTGTTAGAAAATGTGTGCTAATGAAAAGCCTGTTATTTTACTAGCCTTTTAAGTTTATAAGAGCAATATTTAAAATCCGTCCCTACTTTTGGGCCTTTGCCCACCCCCCACCTCCATTATTTTTGGCTTTGTCAAGATTTATTGTGCTTTGTGGTTGAGAAGTATGTATGTACTCTTTCTTTTGTGACAACATTTGTGACTGTGGTCAAAGTCTAGCCATGCTGAGTAACACTGTTGTCCCATTACATCTACATATACTTATACATTGTACTTCAATGCACTAAGTATTGTTCTACATTATATAAAGGCTCTGAATTTGCGAGATTGCTTGTAGGTTTATTTTCTTAGTGTGAAACACTCTCCAAAGCTCATTCGATCAGTGGTGTGTAACATTTGTTAACGAAAAGGAATCAGTAATGTTTACCATTTCTTTAGTGGTGGTTTATAATGTTTATACACTTATGCATATACATCCCACCATAGCAACCTTAAAAAGTATTACATCACATCTGTGCTCCAGTGTCTTTGTGTTTACCATAACAACCTGTGACATTAATGGACGATAACTTTAAATCAGCTACTAAAGATCAGAGATTGTACTTCTTGCGGATATAAGTAGCAACTCATTTGATTATCAAGCTTTTTCTCCCACCTACTTACTACTATTTATGTTTTTGTTTTCCATATATTTAGACATGTCAAAATGACAGACGAAAACATGGAGCTGAAGTGCACTGGATTGGGTACTATAATTTTCTTGTCAGATTCAAGCTGCAAACACCATTACTGAGAGATTCAACGATCACATACTTATTATTTTCACAGTATGATTAGGGAGGAATTTAAAGAAATAGCAATCTGGGAAAAACTCCAGGGAAATTCATAAACCTACACATATATATACCTTCTGTGCGGAGTCTGCATGTCCTCCCTGTGGTCGCATGGGTTTCCTCCGCGTACTCCGGTTTCCTCCCACATCCCAAAGACATGCTGCAGGTGGATTGGACACTCTAAATTGGCCCTAGGTGTGAGTGTGTGTGTGTGTGTGTGCCTTCTGTGGAAGGTTGGGCGCCGGGCTGGCAACTCGACACCGTAAAACTCCACTGCCAATCAAGAGCGGACAAGGTGATCCGCTGTGGTGACCCCTAACCAGGAAAATCCGAAAGAAGAAGAAGAGATATATATATATATATATATATATATATATATATATATATATATATATATATATATATACACATACACATACGTATAATGTATATGTGTGTGTGTGTGTGTGTGTGTGTGTGTGTCCTAGTCCTATGTGGCAGTATTCTTAACCTTTGAGATTCCCCACCTAGGCAACCCGAATGTCAAGCCTGTATACAAAGACTTTTGCTACTGCATGGTACATGTGACATTGCACAGCAAGGTAGGCAGTGTAGGCCATAAAGATGTCGTCGGCATGTACCATCCTTCAGAAGTTCTCTGCTGCCAGTCCGTACAACAGCTTCTGCTATTCATCTGATCGTCAAGCATTTCCTAATTTCAGATAAGTGCCCCACTGAGGAAATTTTTTTTGCTGCTGCATATTTTTGAGGTTGATGTCATCTGGAAAAGGCAAGTGTAGTTGTGGACATCAAATTCCACACAAAGACAGCCACAATCAGTGTTTGTTTTGCCTTGGGTCCAAACACGATTACAAGTCTTGCGCGATTTGCCAGGCGTTCGTCCCCAAGACCCTTCATAGTCATTTGCTGGCTCTGAATATTTACCTCAAGAACCAACATTTGAAAAGGTTAGCTTTTGGTATGGAGGGCACCATGAGTCTGTCCAGTGAGCCACTGAAGAAGGCCAAAAAGGTTAAGTCCAAATCTTTGGCTGCGCCTCTGGATTTGGTCGTTCCTCTTGAGGCCAGTGAAGGCCCGTTCGATTTCTGGTTCTCAACCGCAGCGTCTACCATTTCAGAAGCTGTTAGGGAGGGTGCCATTAGCACATCTGCAGAGGCTCCGCAAATGTCCATTCAGGGCAACAAGAGGGAATCATGGCCCACTATCTTGGGCATCCTTAGCAGGGTTTCTCTAGGTCTTCCAGTTCCTACTTCTCAAGAAATCCCTATGCCTAACACAGTGCCTAGTCATATGGCAGCTATCCCTTTACAACCTAGGGTGGATCTTCTTGGTATAAAGAAGCAGAAATAGAAACATGTTTCCTCTTCCCAGGATCCGTCTTCTGATTGGTAGATCTTCTATCAGGGGAATCTTGAATGCCTTCCTGGCTTTAAATCCATCCTCAGCCCTTCCATCCATTCCTGTTCCTTCACCCATGTCTAGGATATTAATGCAGGAAGAGCAGGCCTCTGGTAAAGGAGATTCTTCTTCTTCTTCATCTTCATCTTCATCTTTGATCTACACTTCCCAAATTGAGTCTCCCCTGGGTTATGCTTTCCCTGAGTTAGACTCCAATAGTGGGGATTCTCCTGAGAAGGACTTGTCCTTTGGAGAAACTATTACCAGGATGAGGGATCACTTTAAATGGGAGAGTAGTCAGGTAGTCAGGTATCTTAAGAAGAGATATTATGACCTGTTGCAGATGGATTCTCCTTCTCCTTCGGCCATCCCTCCTGTTCTTCCTGCCTCTTTGGACACCTTTCTCTCATTGTCATAGTTCAGATTCCAAACCCCCAGCCCCAAAAAGACCTGGCAGATTGTATAAGGTTCCTGAGGTTCCTGAGGACAGCAAGTTTCTTTTCAAATGTCTTCCTGCAGACCCTACAGTTATCACTGTCTCTGCAGACAAACCTTCTAAACTGCTTCCCTATACTAATCTGCTCCCTTCTGACAAGGATAGCAAACTGATGGAAAGGTTAGGGAAAGAAAGTGTATACCTCCTCTACCCTGGCTTTCATACTACCAGGCTACTATACTCACATATCAAAATATGTTCTGGCTTTGATTTCTCAAGCTTCTCAGCTGGTATCAGACATTCCTGATGCTCCAGCCAAGGCACAGTTTGTCTGTCTACTGTCTTCCTCAGCCCAGGTGCTTAGACATTCTATTAAATGCAGTTATGATGCAGCTGAAATATCCACAAGGTCAGCAGCTTCAGGTTCTGTACTTAGGATGTACTCATGGCTGTAACACCACCTTTTGCCTGATGATATTAAGGCTAAAATTATGGATGCACCTCTGGACAATGATGCCATTTTTGGTGCTGAAGCTGCAGACCTGTTCAAGTTCCTGCATGGCAAAGGGAAAGAGCTAAAGGAACTGCAACACCTCTTTGTGTCCCCAGTCAATAAATACCACAGAAATTACCCTTCCAAGACACAGCTTGTCAGAAGGAAACAATGCAGTTCCCCTCCTTCATATAAGAAAGGAGCTCATATTCAAGGATCTTCCAGACTCCAGCAGACCCCTGCCCAAAATCCCACCTTTCATGATAAGTCAGGTTGTCTGTGACTACCTGGCAAGTCTCTCAAACATACCCCTATCTCAGCAGCTGTCTTCTTCTCTTTGTTCTTGGACAAGCGTCTCCACTGACCAGTGGGTCTTTTCCATTATATAAAACAGCTATTACATGGTATGGAAATTTGTCCCTCCTTTCATAGGTTCATAGGTGTGTACTAGGCTAATGGCCCTGGAGCCTTTATAAGCCTAGCCCATAGGATTACACTGGCATCATGCCACCCAACCTGAGTTCCCAGTGCCTCTGTCGAGTAGAGCTACTGGACAGAAGAACTGGGAACTAAGGTCGGGTGGCACAATGCCAGGGTAATCCTATGGGCTAGGCTTGTAAAGGCTCCAGGGCCATTTCTCAACCCTCTTGGGATTAGATTCATCTGTTCCCACAAATCTGTATAGACTTGCTTAATCAAGGAACTATTCAAGAAGTTCCACCTCTACAAAAAGGAAGAGGGATTTACTCAAGAATATTCCTGGTCCCCAGAAAAGAGGGTCCTTGAAGACCAATTCTAGACCTCTCACATCTGAATGTTTTCCTCAAAGTGCCAACCTTTCATCTGCTCTCTCTGCAAAGTCTCTTACAACTCCTGCTTCCCCAGGCCTTTCTAGTCACTCTGGACATCAAGGATGCATACCTGCATATCCCCTTTCATCCACAATACAGGAAGTTTTTACATTTTTCTATTGCTTACTCTCATCTTCTGTTCAGTGCTTTGCTGTTTGGACTCTTTATGGCACCAATGGTATTAAAAAAATGCTTAGCTCCTGTTATTGCTTTCTGTAGGCTCCAAGACATTCTGATTTATCCTTATCTGGACAACCTTCTAATTCAAGCAGCCCGACCAGACACTAAGAGAAAATCTAAACTTCACAGTATTTCCCTATTCCAAGGCCTGGGGTTCAACATAAACTCCAGCAAGTCCTCTCTCAGTCATTCCCAGGATCAGATCTTCCTAGGATACAGACTGAGAACAGATCAGATGCTCAACTACTTCCACAACCTACTACCCTTAACCTCCATTTCTGCCAGGGAGCAGTTGTGCACACCAGGGTTCATGGCATCTCTGATTCCATGTTACCCTTAGCCAGACTTCACATGTGGAATATCTAGTGGTTTCTAAAAACACTTTGGAGCCAGCATGCCCATCCCTGGAATTTATGCTCCCAATTCTCCCTTGCATAAAGAAAGAAATTCAGTGCTGGGCTCAATAGATTCAACTGAACCCAGGGCTTCCATTTCAACAGCCAATCCCAGTTCAGGAACTCTACACAGATGCCTCATACTTATGGTGGGGAGCAACTCTGAGTTGACTGAAAGTCCAGCGTCTTTGGTCTCCCTCAATTAAGAGACAGCATATCAGTGTAAGAGAGATGAGGGCTTTGATTCTGGCCCTTCAAGCCTTTCTCTCCTCACTACTCCCAGGACCCCTGAAAATATTCAGACAACACTACAGTTCTATGGTATGTGAACAAACAGTGGCTGTTCAAGCCTGGGAGATTGTCTCTCTAGCGAAGGTTTCATTACAAGCAGTTTATATTCCTTCAGCTAAAAATGTAATGACAGACAGTCTCAGCAGGTCCAAGACACAAGCCCATGAATGGATGCTTCACATGGATGTGTTTCTGGACATTCTCCACTGGTGGGGTACTCCTCAAATAGACCTATTTGCCTCCCCCATGAACAGACAACTTCCAAACTTTTGCGCCAGAGTTCCAGATCCTCTGGTATGGAAGGTGGATGCCCTGTCCTTCTCATGGAAGGGGATGTTTCTTTATGCATTCCCCCTTTCCCACTTATCCAAAAAGTCATACTGAAAATACAGCAGGACAAGCCAGAAATCATGTTGGTGACTCCCTTTTGGCCAAGACAGTACTGGCTCCCTCTTATTCTGCATTTAGTCAAGGGAAGTTGTCACAAGTTACCCCACAAGGAGATCTTATCACACAAGACAAGGGACTGCTTATTCATCCACATGTCACTTCCCCGAATCTAACTCTGTGGGTGATAGGCTTTTGATCCCTTTCCGACACCTTTTCTCTGAGGATGTGCTTCTAGTCCTGCAGGAGGCCAGGAAACCCAATACTAGGAGATCCTATTTATACAAATGGAAGAGGTTCTCCATCTGGTATCTAAAGAAAGACCTAGGTTCTTTTTCAGTGGACATTCCAGTGGTTCTTTCCTGTCTTTGTAGGCTACTTAAGGCTGGGTTAGCCTACTTTTCTGTTAAAGCCCATCTATCAGCCATTTCAGCATGGCTGCCTTTATAACCTCCACTAGCCTCTAGGTAAGAAGTTAAGCCCTTCCTCAAAGGTGCCTTTCACATTACACCTCCCAGGAAACATATTCCTCCTCCTTAGGGTCTAAATTTTGTCCTGGAAAAGCTCACTCAGGCTCCCTCTGAGCCTGCAGCATTAGTTTCCTTAAAATGTTGTACTTGGAAAACAATTCTATTAGTAGCCATCACCTCTACCAAAAGAGTTTTTGAACTCCAAGCCCTTATGGCTTGCCAATCTTTCCTCATTTTCCACAAGGACAGGGTATCTCTCTTTATTAACCCTTCTTTTATACCCAAGGTGGTTAATGACTTGTCCCTAAACCAATCTATTCATCTGACCACCTTTTTTCTAACCCTAAAACCCTAGTGAGAGGGTACTTCATTCCTTGGATATGCACAGACAGCTTCATTTTATCTGGATAAAACTAAGCCTATTAGGAAGACTGAGCAACTGTTTGTTTCCTTCCACTCCAGGGCATTGGGAAAGTCTGTCTCCAAACAGACTATTTCTACTTGGATCTCTAAGGCTGTTTCTTACATTATATTTCCCAGGGAAAGACACATCCTACTCCTGTGAAGACTCACTCCACTAGAGCTGTAGCCTCTTCAAATGCTTTCTTCAAAGGTCTGACTGCTTCTATTTTGGAAGCAACCACATAGTCTTCAGTCCATACCTTCACCAAACATTACAAACTGGACACTATCTCAAGGTCCAGCGCGGGATGTTCTAGGGCATTCCTGCATCGGTTCATAGAAACTTCCTCTGCTCCCTCCTCCCTTTCCTTCCCGTGAGCTTTGGTTACTCTCCCAAAGGTTATGAATACTGCAACATAGGAGGAGAAGGATATAGAATAGTTGTGTAAAATCTTACCATAACCGTAGATGTCCTTGTCCTCCATGTTGCAGCATTCTATCCCACCCTCCTACCCCCTTGATGCTTGCTGTTTGCTGGATGATGTGATTTACCTCATATCCTTGGACTGGTGTTCATTCTGACTGGTGGAACATTCAGTTCTGAGGGATGGTATCTGCCAACATCACCCTTATGACCTGTGTTGCCTGCCTTGCTATGTGCAATGTCACAAGTACCATAAAGTAGCAAAAGTCTTTTGTGTACAGGCCGGACATTCAGGTCACCTAGGCGGGGAATCCCAAAGGTTAAGAATACTGCAACATGGAAGAGAAGGACATCTATGGTTATGGTAAGATTTTATACAACTATTCTGTGTGTGTGTGTGTGTGTGTGTGTGTGTGTGTGTGTGTGTGTGTGTGTGTGTGTGTGTGTGTGTGTATTAGCAGGCATATCAGCTTGAGTAGCATTAAATGTTTCCTGCACATCTGTGTTGTGTACAAAGGCTGATTCAGGCAACTGCTTGATTAATATAAAGTTTATGTCATTGCCAAGCAAACCTGCAATAGTAAAGGTCTGTACGTGTTACCATATGATTTGGCAGAGGTTAAACCAGCTCCTCTTAGCTATGGATTGTGGAAGGTTATGTTCAATGCAGTTAACAGCTCCTCACTCAGAATCGGAGAACACTATATGGGGTGACCAATGTTGGCCACAACTGTCAAAAATAAAATGCACTGCATGACAAAATGCATTGTAAATTACCAGCTCCCCCTGGTTTCACTGTAGCCATCCCAGTGGTGTGCATGAGTGACTTAACTGGTTCGTTTTTCTGTTGTTGTGAAAATGATTTAATGCTACAAGCCCTAACTGACAAAACAGAAAGTGAAACATGGTCCTGGCAAGCCTGAAAATTGACACTCCTTCCTTAAACAGACTACCCTCCTGCCACAGCTAGCTGCTTATTTTTTGTATGTTATTTGTTCTAAATATATGTCTGCATTTTCCCATATTTGTAAAAGGCTATCTGCACACCACCAACCGTAATGCACCTCAGTCTCCTCCCCTCCTGTCTGGTTTTTACATCCACATAGTTCTTCTCCTCCTCCATGGAATTCCTACAGCCTCCTTTCACTTTTTCTGAGAGCCTTATTCTTATTCTGTACTAGTGCTTAGTTGCTGTTCTGGATTTATTCAGGCTTACTCATTAATCACTGATTCTATTACTTCCCTCCTTTACCCCAGCTGCCACAAACACTACAGGAGCTGTACCGTTCGGCACTGTTGTTGCTTTGACTTTTTCTGTTCATTTCTCTGCATTTGTGTTTTGAAACTCCTCTCCTTATCCCTTCACCTAAACACTGTGTTTAATCTTCCCAGATGCTCGTTGCCCTTGGTTTAGTTGCCATTACTTACCCCATTGATTTTTGTAGTCTACCGTTAACTGGTCCTGCTTTCTCTCTTCACCCTCACTACACATGGGCTCACTCTGCTCCCCTACCTCCATTTCTCCTCGCACCCCCACTACCACTACATTTATTTTTATCTGAAACCACACCCATCGCACGTAATTAACCAATCACTGCTTCTAAACCAGGTAATCACTTGAACTATTCACATAACAGTCACCACCCATTACAGCTCCTAATTTAGTATTTCCCTGCCCTTTTTCCCCAAAGGTTAAACAACTAATTTCACACAGTCCACTCCTGTTCACTCATTAATTAAAATACTCTGTCTAAAACTGACTTACTCCCTCCTTCCCATCCTCAAACATTGTTACATTTAAATTAACTTGATTCACTCTCATTCATTAGTCACCATAAAATTCTACCTAAACTTATAACAACGTCAGTCCTACACACTTCTGTATTCAGCTTTCTTATTATAGCTTTCCATCTTACCTCTTATCACAAACAACAAATCATAAATATTTACTCTCCCACCCTCCCCATCCACACCACACCCAATACTTATTATACCAACTTCACCATTACACTTTGCCTCTTCAGTGGCTCCAAAACAGAACTGTTTTCTTATACATACATTCAGTCACCAACCTCTCTTCACTTACTCCAGAAATATACAAAATTTTCACCAAACTCACACATCTATTTGTACACAAAATATCTCAGCTTATACTGTGTGGTGAAATTTACCCTAACCCTGGACCTCTGCATCCACAACTTCTCATCCACCTGTTACAACACATTCTCAAGTCATCACTAACCTAGCACAAAGTGGCTCTGATATTCTACATATAAACATGAATTTGAGGAGCCTCTTAAATAAAATTCATGACTTTCATGTGTCCCTCTCCCTTTACTTTCCAGACATTGCTGTATTAACAGAAACTTGGCTAAAACCTTACATAAAAAATAATGAAATACTTACCCCAGGCTATAATATCTTTAGACTTGACAGACTACACAACATGGGGGAGGCATAGCTGTAATATTTAAAGATTCACGGAAACTGGAATGCCTAGAATTAACCCCCCAGGCCTAAATAATGCTGAAATAGTAATCCCCCACTAAAAGTAAACTCTAAAAATCATATTATCATGATATCTGTCTAATGGCAGCTACTAGGATAGACAACCACAGTAACAGACAAACAATTCTGGACTGGATTCTAACAAATAAATCCTCAATGTCTTACCTCTCAGGCTGTCTCCCATGCAATCTTAGTGATCACCTTCCCACCTACCTAGTAAGGCATCGCCTATGTCCCCTCCAAAAATGCCATTTACAGTCAAGTTCACAACAAAATAATTTTTCACTTGATCTCTTTAAATCACTTCTGTTGCATTGTAACTGGTCCCCCATTAAACATCGTCACTTAGATTCTGCTGTTCAGTACTTTAACAAGTTCCTCGACACATTAAACAGTCTAGCTCCCCTTAAAATGATCAGATTTAAATTAAAACCAGCAAGAACAATAAAAACACTCATTTGCAGGTCCTTGTGTCCACAGCAAAGCTACAGCAAAGTATTCAAAAACAACAAGAGGACACAGGATAGGCTCCAGGTTATAAATCTTTAATCAGGCACATGCACTTTCACATCTGCTTCTTCAGGTGCATAAAAACAAACTGAAACCAGTCATACTTTTAAACATTGCTGAATGCATCACATGACAACAATTCATCACATGACTATATACATTCCATTACTATAAAATATTAAAGCTGTATAGTAACTACAAAATAACTAAATGTTCAAAGAAAATCCTAAAATATATATATATTTATATACTTTATGCAATATAAACACACATTATTAAAATACATATTCTTAAAAACAGCTACTTTACCTACGTAGAGATGTGGTCTTTAACTTTGGTCTTAGTGGTATTTGTTCATTGAGACCATGTCCCATATCAGCTTTGAATAAAACTATCCATCTAGCTTCCAGTTCCTCTGTTTTATTACGTGTGCCCCCCCCCCCCCCGAATTCACAAAACTCCTAGCAATGGCCATAAACTTAAATTTATGTTGACTATTAGTATTCATAACATGTCTGGCCAGGGCATTATTTCTGCTTTGTTTTCCTATGTGATAAACGTGTTCTCTAATCCTCTCCTTAAGTGTGCAGTCTGTTTTCCCAATATAACATTTCTTACATATTATGCAGTGGACAAGATACACTATGTGCTGTGTATCACATGTAGCTTGTGCTTTAAATTTATATAACCGGTCCTGATCTGGATGCAAAAAGTCATTGCTTATCTCTATATACCCACAATATGAACATTTGCCACAAGGCTTAGTTCCCATTCCAGCCATAAGTGTTTTCTTTTCTCTGGATACACACAAACATCTTTTCAAAGACATTAGATTTCTAAACAAAAATTTAAGTTCATTCTCTATCCATTTTGTGACCACCTTATCAGTGGTCATTATCCCCCAATGTTTACGTATAATGTTCATATAGGACCCAACGTCGCTAGAAAAGCTTAATGGCACTTTTAACTTAGGCATGTCACCACTGGTCTCTTTTTCCTCAGACCATCTATCCGAATAATAAGGTCTAGCCTTAGTATGTCACATGTTAACTACTTCTTGTATCTGTTTCTGTATATCTCTCTCCCCATAACCTCTTGCCAGTAATTCATTCCTCGTACTATTCAATTGTTGATGGAAATCTGCATCCTTCATGTTCAACCTAGATGCTCTGAAAACCTGATTCCTAATGACATTGTCAAACACATAGGTAGGGTGCATACTTCCTCTATTTAAAAGATGGTTAACATGACATTCCTTCCTGTACAATATTTACTTGAACATCCAAAAAGTTTATTCTCTCATATGAAACAACAGATGTAAATGTTAAAAAAGTACGTAAGAAATTCCGAGAACTCCTCTTCTGCACCAGCCCATAAAATAAAAAGATCTACAAATAGGTTAGTACTAAGCTAACTTCCCTTGCGAGCCATTTTAAGCCTAGCCAATTATCCCTTGTGAGACTTAAACCCTCCACCTTGTGTTTGTAAGGCAAACACCTTAACCATTAGGCCACCCTCCAAATTTATGAAAAAATAAAATATTGTTTTGATATTGGCCACTCGATAAATACTCATGTTCCCATACAACCATGACAGCATTGGAGTAGCTATTGGCACAAGATGTGCCCATAGCTACGCCATTACGCTGCCAGTATAGGTCATCACCAAGCAGAAAAACATTATTTTCTAAGACAATGCTCAGGAAATTCCTAATTAATATAATTTTACTTTCAGAAAAATCAGAATACATTTCCATGAACCTAGTTAAACTTTCCAGCCCAATCATATTAGGTATTCCAACCCAATCATATTAGGTATAACTGTAAAAAGGGAGACCACATCAAGTGCTGCCATAAGAAAACCTTAAGTAGGGTTGTTATTGTTGAAAATGTGAAGATCTCTCAAAAACTGTTCCGTATCTCATAACACATGCTCTATACTATTTAAAAGTGGTCTCAAACTCTTTTCAATAAAAATGGATGCTAGTTCAGTGCACCAGTTTCTACCACACACTGTAGACCTCATGGGTGGGGCAATAGTGCTGTTGTATAGTTTAGGCAAACCTAAGTAGTAGGTGAGGTAACCGTAAAATAATATAATAGACTATTGTCTATAATGCCATTCGAAAACATATCTTTTAATTGTTTATGCACTCTTTCTATGAACAGCTTAAACCTGGCAGAAGGCAATTTCTCATAAAAAACATCTTCCTTCAGCATGTGTAACATAATGGAATCATATTTACTTTTATCCTTAATAACTACAGGCCCTCCCTTGTTGGCAGGCCTAATTACTATTGTGTCATTCTTCTGTAAACCTAGTAAAGCTTCATGCTCTAATTTTGTTAAGTTATAAGACTTTTGCCCTTATAATGTTTCTGCGTATTATAATCATTCAATTTTTTTACATTCTCTATGCACATTTTTTCAAAAGCATTGATTAATGGGTTAACTGCAGGCATAAATATGCTAGTTTTTTTTACAAACATTACTACCTTGCATTTGTGTAATCTCTGTATCATTAAATTGCATTTTTAATATCAAATTACATGTAAACATCTTTATATCAAATATGACAGCTGCAAAATCAGACCTACCAGTAGGTATAAAAGACAGTCCCTTTTGCAACAAATTAAACTCATCTTCAGGCAGGACATGACTGGATAAATTCCACACTAAGTCTTTCTTTGGTTGAAAAATGATCGCAGGTTTACCCCGGGGATCACCTCTGTGTCACTGCTGGACAGAGGTACGGCAAAATAATGGGCATAGCATTCTTCAACTTAAGGGGTGGTGAAAGCCACAAAACTTTGGGCTAGGCTTATAAATGCCCTAGGGCAGATAGCCTAGTATAAACCTATGAACCTAAACCTACAAACCTATTATGTTGTATGGGCTCTTGTTCAACCTATTGTGTTTCCTCTTGTAACTGCTCCTGCTGCGGCCTCTGTTCTGCTGTTTTAAAGCAGGTAGCTTCTGTTCTCTTATAGGTAGCAGGTAGCGGGAAATTCAAAGGCTGCACGCCTCTGTTCTCTAAAAAATCACTGTTGCAGAATCTGCCGTGTTTTGCTTCTCAATAGGGTTGAAATCTGTTGTTTCTTCAGCTACATTATGAATTTGTGCTACAATTTGCATTGTCTTTCTCTTAACCCCTAGTTCCTTCACTGCTGCATCTTGTGTGTATGCAACATCATTCGTCGATGTCATGTTCACTCGAGATACAGCATTTTGATTGGCTGCTGAAGGCAAAGAGGTGGAATTAAGCAGAACACGAGTTTCCCTGCCTTGTGCTGTATTATTCACAGTCGCTTGTGTTCTCGACCAAGTAACAACATGGCCAAGGCGAAAATTAATCCTGTCTCTCTCCAGTGTGCTTAATTTTGTTTTCAAGAGATTCCTTTCATAAGCAGCTACTGAATCAACACCTCAGGCATGTGTCTATCCACCATAGCAGCATCAGATTGATTCAATAGTTCATTGTATAAGGTGCTAATGGTAGAACTTATGGTTTTCACCTCATTATCTACCGCAGTTATAAGCAGTCTCAGATAGCCCAAACTAGTATTTATATTGAGTTTCTGCCATTCACTTAAAAACATGGAATCATTAGGTACATGTGAAGGCATTTTTAATATGCATAGCCCACGTAGTATACTGCCTTCTTTTACACAAATTTCAAGATGAAAAGTTTGATACTGGTTATATTTCAATTTAAATAATTCCTTTTCTAAATTAAGTAAATGACTCTTGAACAGAATAACATCCACAGTATGGTCTTCACCTCTTACATCCTCAGGAACAGCAGATAACAACTGATTAGTTTTCTTAGTAAAATTGTTCACAAAAGTGTCTACCTTAGTCTTCAAAGCAGTATGCTGTGAAGAAGGGGTGTAGTCCAATTCAATTAACTCATCATTGTCAGCCATGTCCATGCAACTCCAAGTGATACAAAGAATAATAAAAACCAGCAACAACAATAAAAAACACTTGTTTGCAGGTCCTTGTGTCCTCAGCAAAGCTACAGCAAAGTATCCAAAACAAACAGGAGGACACAGGATAGGCTTCAGGTTATAAAACTTTAATCAGGCACAAGCGCTTTCACATCTGCTTCTTCAGGTGCATAAAAACAAACTGAAACCAGTCATACTTTAAACATTGCTGAATGCATGACATGACAACAGTTCATCACATGACTATATACATTCCATTACTATAAAATATTAAAGCTGTATAGTAACTACAAAATAACTAAATGTTCAAAGAAAATCCAAAAATGTGTATATATATATATATATATATATATATATATATATATATATATATATATATATATATTTATATATATATATATATATATATATAAATATATATATATATTAGTAGCTGTTTTTAAGAATATGTATTTTAGTAATGTGTGTTTATATTGCACAAAGTATATTAAAAAAATATATATATATATATATATATATATATATATATATATATATATATAGATATATATATATATATATATATATATATACATTTTAGGATTTTCTTTGAACATTTAGTTATTTTGTGATTACTATACAGCTTTAGTATTTTATAGTAATAGAGTGTATGTAGACATGTGATGTATTGTTGTCATGTGATGCATTCAGCAATGTTTAAAACTATGACTGGTTTCAGTTTGTTTTTATGCACCTGAAAAAGCAGATGTGAAAGTGCTTGTGCCTGATGAAAGTTTTATAACCTGAAACCTATCCTGTGTCCTCCTGTTGTTTTTTGTTAACTTAAAACATGTTCTCTCGCTAACTAAAGAAACCAAACAACTTCTCAAACAGAAAGACATATCCTGGTCCCAGTATTAGTACAACAAAAGCCAAGACTCCCTTCTCAACTTCTGGCATGTAAGAAACCTATCCAAAAAACATATCAAGAATTATAAAAAAACATACTATGATAACATCCAACAACAAGACCATAGCAATTCCAAAAAATTCTGAGGAGCTATAAAAAAAAATTTTTACAACCTAAACAATCCTCAACTCCATCCACCACAACAAATACTTACAGGCAGCATAGCTACCTAGTTTAACTCACACTTTGTCAATTCCATACCATCCCTAGTAAAAAAATAACAGTACTCCCCTGTTTATCCCTACAGTAGCAGAAACAAATTCCAACTTTTTTCTATCAGATCTGTCCAAACCTCATCATAAAAAACTACTCTAAAGCCCACAGCCCTCGCAGTAGATTTGCTTCCTACTGAGTATATTAAGCTTGCAGCAGATGCTATCTCTTACCCCATATCTTTCTTGATCATTCAGTCTATTATTGAGAAATATATCCCCAAGCTCTGGAAGATTTCTTATATTATCCCTCTGCATAAAGGTAGCACCTGAACAGATTTCTCAAACTATATACCAATAGCCATACTACCCCCCCCCCCCCCACACCAAAAATCTTGAAAACTGTATATGCCAACAGCTCCTGGACTGTCTAATATGAAACAACCTTATAACCATTTCCCAACATGGTTTCTGAACTGGGAACAGCACCACAACCACTCTTATAAACTGTACTAACACAGTACACTAACTCAAAAATAAGGGCCAAATGGTTTCATCCATCTTCTTAGATATGTCAAAGGCATTCAGCACCGTTACCCACCAAAAGCTCCTAAATGAACTTGCATCCCAAAGTTTAACCCAACCAGCACTCTCTTGGTTTCATAACTATCCATCTAATCGATAGTAAGCAGTTAAGTGGCAAAATTAAGTGTCTACA